>NW_027360496.1:133331-303845 GCF_012295235.1 Primulina huaijiensis
CCTTGTGACTATTCTTCAGCTACCGACATAACTAAATCTGAAGTCCGAAAATTGCAAAGATAATATCATATTTTAGACTCCTAATTATGGTATTTGATTTATGAAAAATAATTGGAGAGATATTTTTCTTATTGAGAGAAATAAAGATAACATAGAGTTTTATTCCAAAAAAAACTCTATCATATCTTTGGTATGATTTTTAGAGATTATGATTTAAATTAATGAGTTTTTCTATCCTTGATATAACCTACAAAACGTGAGGTAGGGTGGCGGCTAAATCATTGCACAGGAAAAGAATTCTTCCTCTACCAATCTCACGTGAAGAGCATAAAAGAAAGAGCAAGGATTTTCTCCGATTCTCTCCATAACTCTAGGCTACGTTTAATTTCTGATTTAAGGGTTGTTTTTACTGTTTAATTTATCACTGTGAGGTTTTGTTTTTTGGGTTTAATATTCTTGTTATTCCAAGTATTTGTTGATTTATATTTAAATCTATGAAAGTTGTATCTCGGTTAATCTGACAATTTAATTTGTTATATAATTTTCTACTGCTAGCCATGAATTCAGTGATCCGTAATTGTTATGAATGATTGGTACACGAGTAGCATAGATTAGATGTGTTGTGCTATCATAGCATATTTAGTCTAAATAAATCAACGAAACTCGATCTATCAATTGCAGCTATCTCGGTTGTTAGATTTTAGGATTAACTGTTTTCACAAAACTGAAATGCTATTTTTAATTAATATGGAACGCTATCGTGCCCAGTTAATTATTAATAAGTTTTGACTGGATGCTGGGTTCGGTCAATTATTTTAGGAAAACACAAGAATTTTAGCGGCTATCCCTATAATTCTAAGGTTAATTGCTTGGAACAACTTGAATAAATTATTTGTTAGCCGATGAACAATGATATAATTAAATAGTAGAACTCCCTTGAATCAGATCTTTCTAATATTAAATTCTTCATTTTATTCTAGTTGATTAATTATCATTTTAATTTATTATTTTCCTTTCTTGGATAAATTTAGTTTAGTATTTTATTTAATTCATATACAAAAACCCCCCCTTTTACTTGCATTTTGCTCGAAAGAAATCATCTCCCGTTCCCTGTGGATTCGACCCTACTCACCATTATACTAGTTTTATTTAAAGAGTAGGAATTTAAGTTTGGTGACACAACGACAGCACACCAAATTTTGGCGTCGTTGCCGGGGAACGGTGCAAGGTTAATTTCTTTTGATTTTTTTATTTTTTTACGCTTTGTTCTTCTCATACAGATGATTCATCAAGAGAAGAAGATTTTTTTGTTGTGAAATACTTCGAGATGTTTCATCGACAAGTATTCACAAGTTTTGTCCAACAAAACGGAGAGCCATTCTACATAGCATGGGATAAATTCAATAATTTAGTAACAACATTCAGGAATCATGATTTTTCTAACTATGTTATTATTCGACTTTTCCTTAAAGGTTTGGATGCAGTTACACGTAGATGGGTATTTGAGGGGACACTAACAACTGGTAGTCCACTACTTAGTCGACATGAAGATAGTGTGATATATTTGTTAACTGATATGGCCGACTTTGACTACCATCAGTATTGGGATCCTTCGCTGCAGAGTTGGAGCCACCAATACACTCCAGAAATTAGCCACTCTGATTTTACAGACCAACCTTTCGAGCATAAAAAAGATGAGGGACATAGTCTTGAATTAATCATAAGTCGACTGAATGATATGGTAAACAAGTGTGTGGCATTGAATGAGGAAACTGTAAAACCTCAGTCTGAAGAAATTTTGGAAGAAATATCATTCGAAGATGTGTCATTAGTGAAGTTGAGAAATGAACAAGCTCCTGAGACTATCGATTTGAGCTCATCGATAATATTATCATACATACATCTAGGAGGTCCTTGTCTTTCTCCATTGCCAATTTCAACAGATTTTGTTCTTCAAGATCCAGCGATGATATTCTCATCTCATGCCCACTATTTAAAGTCACGTTTTGTTAAGGAGACGAGCTTACATTGTATACATCAAGCCAAACTTGAGGGCACATGGAACCAAGACCCATTTATGATGTCATATGACACGTACTTTGGGCGTCAGCCGCTCTTTGAATGAGTGCTTTTGAGGGTTAAGCTGACGACTAAAAATCAAGCGCTTTTGGGAGGCAACCCAAATTTTTTGTTCTTATTATTTTTATTTTTTTTTTCACATAGTATAATTTTTATTACCTTTGTGCAGAAGATGTCTTAAAACAAGGCGGGAACTCGGCTTATAATAATATAACTTCTGCACCAAAAAAAAAAAAATTGCCCTAAACACAGTAGATGTTTTCTAACAAGGCATGACCACGCCTTATGAGAAAACATCTTCTGCAAAAAAAAAAAAAAAACAGAATTTACGTTTTTTTAATCTAACTCTATTTTTTTCTTCCCCCCTTCCCAAATTTCTTGCAGGCTTCTTCTTCCTAGCACCGACCTCCATCTCTCGGTCCGCCACAACTTCGTACAGCAGCGTCGCTCAACCACCGATACCACTCCGCCACAGCAATAGGAAGCTTTGCTCTACGATGCCCAACAATTTTCAGGGGAGTTATCTAACTTCCCTTGCTTGCTTTTACTGTCTGTGTTGTGCATCTACTTTTTGTGTCATTGAGGACATTACCACATATAGGTGTGGGAGGGGGTATATAGCCTTATTTATGGTTTCAATTTTTTTTCCTCATTTTTTGCATGTTTAATTGAAAAAAAAAGAACAAAACAAAATAAAAAAAATAAAAATAAACATGGTAGAGTGAATTTGTTTGATCCATAAAGCATGTAGTGTTTATTCGTTATCTCTCTCATTTGAATCTTGAATGCCTCTGATGCGAGTCTATGAAAAAAAACTGATGTTTTCTTTGTATGTAACTGTTTTTGCATTCTTACTACTACATTTGTGGGTAGTTGCTCTTGATGATATGTTGAAATGATAAGTGTATGGGATCTAGCACACATACCGCTTTCTTTGGTGAGCTTTGAGCCTATGAGCAAACATTATATCATGCTCCATTTTATTTGATTGTGTGTTGGTCATGCATTGTTGACTTTTCTAGAACTTGCAATTGTTGACACCTTGTGATGGATTAGATGCATAAACAAAGTAAAGGGCATTAGGTTCAAACCGTTTTCTTTCGCATCATCAGTGCCGTTCTTTTGAGCCTACCCTGATTCATTTACCACTAGTGAGCCAAGTTCGAGCCTGAGCTATTCATTGGAAAATAACCACATTACAAGCCATGATAAATCCTTTTTGTTGGTTATCCCTCTATTTGAACCTTGAATTGGAGAATCATACAAACTTATCACATTTAGCATCGCTTGGAGCCAAGAAAGTGCAAATTGTTAAGATCGAGTGATTCATGCTCGTAGTCGTTGTCTCAAAAAAAAATATTTCTTATACACAAAAATAAAAAAAAAATTTAGATGTAAAAAAAATATATATGGAAAAAAGAGAAAAAAAATGAAGGAAAAAAGGGAGTGAAAAGGAAAATAAGAACGAAGATGAAAAAAACAATGTTCTTGGATGTTATAATGAGATTGAAGATATTATTGTTAGCTGGATGCAATTGTTTTTGTGGAAGGTATGTATGATCTCTTCAATTCCATAAACACATTGTGCCTTCTTTCCTACCTTACCTCTAGCCACAGTTCAACCCATTTATAGCCCTTGTTTGTGCATTTCAATCCATTCACTTGGTGGAGGATGTGATATATTTGCAAGCTTATGGTAAAAATTTTCAGTGTTTTGACAAGAGAGCTCCTTGATACATACCTAGACACTTACGAGTGACATGAGCGAATCCTGTGAGAAGTGTTTGGACTCTATGCATTTTTATTTCTACATATTCGGAAGGAAGCAATTGCTCATGATGTTGGTAGTCAGATGCCTAACAATGAAATTTCTTAGGTGCATGAAAAAAAAAAAATTGCTGACAAGTAAAAGAAGCAGAAAGAGGATAATGAGTTGAGATAATGAATTGAACTCTTTTATGCTTGAGGACAAGCATGGTTTAGGTGTGGGAGATTTGATAGGCTTCTAATAGTTGGTATTTTTTGTTGTCATATCTCTTATTGTTACCATTTTCAACATGCTTAATTGACACATTTTTGTGTGATTTTATTGTAGGAGGAAGTTTTCTTCTCGTAAGATAAATATGTGCTAAAATGATGATTTTATATCACAATTAAAGTTGTCGATATAATCTTCGTGGAAGACTTGAAGCAGAAAAAATTCAGAAGAGGTCTTTCCACAAGGCGTGATCACACCTTGTGACTATTCTTCAGCTACCGGCATAACTAAATCTGAAGTCCGAAAATTGCAAATATAATATCATATTTTAGACTCCTAATTATGGTATTTGATATATGAAAAATAATTGGAGAGATATTTTTCTTATTGGGAGAAATAAAGATAACATAGAGTTTTATTCCAAAAAAAACTCTATCATATCTTTGGTATGATTTTTAGAGATTATGATTTAAATTAATGAGTTTTTCTATCCTTGATATAACCTACAAAACGTGAGGTAGGGAGGCGGCTGAATCATTGCACAGGAAAAGAATTCTTCCTCTACCAATCTCATGTGAAGAGCATAAAAGAAAGAGCAAGGATTTTCTCCGATTCTCTCCATAACTCTAGGCTAAGTTTAATTTCTGATTTAAGGGTTGTTTTTACTGTTTAATTTATCACTGTGAGGTTTTGTTTTTTGGGTTTAATATTCTTGTTATTCCAAGTATTTGTTGATTTATATTTAATTCTATGAAAGTTGTATCTCGGTTAATCTGACAATTTAATTCGTTATATAATTTTCTACTGCTAGCCATGAATTCAGTGATCCGTAATTGTCATGAATGATTGGTACACGAGTAGCATAGATTAGATGTGTTGTGCTATCATAGCATATTTAGTCTAAATAAATCAACGAAACTCGATCTATCAATTGCAGCTATCTCGGTTGTTAGATTTTAGGATTAACTGTTTTCACAAAACTGAAATGCTATTTTTAATTAATATGGAACGCTATCGTGCCCAGTTAATTATTAATAAGTTTTGACTGGATGCTGGGTTCGGTCAATTATTTTAGGAAAACACAAGAATTTTAGCGGCTATCCCTATAATTCTAAGGTTAATTGCTTGGAACAACTTGAATAAATTATTTGTTAGCCGATGAACAATGATATAATTAAATAGTAGAAATCCCTTGAATCAGATCGTTCTAATATTAAATTCTTCATTTTATTATAGTTGATTAATTATCATTTTAATTTATTATTTTCCTTTCTTGGATAAATTTAGTTTAGTATTTTATTTAATTCATATACAAAAAACCCCCTTTTACTTGCATTTTTCTCGAAAGAAATCATCTCCCATTCCCTGTGGATTCGACCATGCTCACCATTATACTAGTTTTATTTAAAGAGTAAGAATTTAAGTTTGGTGGCACAACGACAGCACACCACTTATTCGATTTCCTCAGTCTTTGTTGAATAATCAATCATGAGTTTTCAAGAAATAGTGTAGACTAAACTCGTGAAACCTTAAAAAACTTGCTAACTTTTAGGCCGAATTACCCTACAACAACATTCACGTGTAGACTTTAAATTAGGTAAATTTAAATTGAGAAGTCATTTTGACCTTCTATAAATAAGCAATTTTTATTTATTTTATCTTAGATTCATAATTTTTTTTTGAAACTAGAAACTCATCACGTGCACATATTTTTAACATAATCATAAAATAAGAGGCATTTTGTCCGTCCATTAAAAATTACCAACGTAGTTACCATCAACTATAATTATTGGTAAATTGACACACATTTGATTATACAATTCATTTCAGAGAAATGTCACACGTTCAATTTAATTACCATGAATTGATGAGATTATGATCGTTAAGAGAGACATTGTTGAGAAGCAATAATCATATCTACTAAGAGATTGTTTAACGTACAAAGTTTCGGTTGCTGTGCAGTTTTAAAATTTTAGTTGTAACGTTATTCAAATCCATATATTTTAATAAAACGAGTGTCGTCGCTAAAATACTTTCAATTACTTACATTCTCTCTATAATAGTATTTAATTACAATGAGTACTGTAACATTGATAATAAATCAATACTTTACTTACTAAATGACTCAAAAATAACAGTCTACTTACTAAAATCAATTTTACTCATTTAAAATTTACAATATATTAATCCTGATACGGTAGGGCGAATAATTCATCTATATAAAACATATAATTAAATAACAATAATAATAATAATAACATTCATTATTTAGACTTAATAAAAAAATATTTAGACATATAATTATATTACTAATTTTATCTTCCTGGCTATAATTAATTTTCCCTTAATTATATGATGTCTATTATTTTGGCATATATATATTTACAATAACTTGCTTGGAAAAATTAGGAGGAAAAAAAAAACAAACCTCTTTATGTTTCCTTTCGGGTGCCAATTATTAATGAAAAATACATAAAAAAATTAATTTCGATTCTCCTCATTTATGTTTTTATTAAGAAAAATTGATACGTGATGCTAAAAACCAAAAATTGCATGTAAGTAAATACAAAATTCAATGTAGTAACTTATGGGGTGAAATAATTTTTTAATTCAAAATTTGTGTTTGAGTTTTTATCTATCATGTTATGTTTTGTTTTGGGAAATAATATGTTTTTATGGAGACCAAAACTAAAAATTATAGGTTTTTTGTTTAAATTTAAAGTTAAATAAAACATGGGTTTTAATAAAAATCAAAATGTTTTATTAATTAATAAATAAAGTTAATGTGAATTAAAGCACAATGTTTGTGATCAATTGTATTTTTTCTCAGTGTAATCTAACATAAATGCATATAGAAAACTTATGGTTTCACTTTTTTTAATAACTTATATTATATTATTTTAATTACGATTTGTTTGTTTTTATATCAATCTACTTAAATTTAAATACATTAATGAGATACAAATAAAGTCAAATGATGAGAATTCTACAAGAGAAGCTCAATGTAATACAAAATTATTATAAAGTTACTTGCTTTTTTAAATATTAAAGAATCACAGTGAAGATTACGTGCATTAAATTTTTGATTTTTTCTCTTGATTTCCCACAATCTGTAAATAGCATAATATTACATAGATTGTCTGAATTTACACGACACATGTTCAAAATTATGAATAGGATAATTAGAATATTTTGAATAATTTTCTAATGTGAGTTTGAAATAAAAAAATTTTGGATTATTTTCATTAAATTTCAGGACGCAGGAAAAGACAATTTTATCAAATTTTACGTACTAACTTAAATTTATAGATGATGTACATATAATGCATTATTTTACCAAAATTCATAAATCGACGATTATGACACATGCATACGTAAAATTTCGATATACAAAAAATTCCCGCCTTTTATTCTTTTTTAATAATTTACACGAAAATAACATCAGGAGAATTGTTGGAGACGAAAGTTCAATTAATAAAAACTAGTTCGTGTCTTCTTTGAAAATTAGTAATATTCATGCTGCAAAAATAAGTTTTATTAACCCAAAATAAATAATTGAAAGGAGCATTGTAGAGAATTGTACACTTCCAACACTGTAGACAAAAGAGAGTCCTCCTATATAAAGGGGAGTCCTGTATCAATTCCAGACACCCAACTTCCTAGCTACAAAGCATCCTTCTCCTGCTTAGCATTGAACATCAGTGAGAACTTATTTCCAATAATCAACACGTCTAAATTTGTTTTCACATTCAAAATTCTAAATTTTTTTTTTCTTTTCAGTTTTCTGAAGGTGGCTGAAATATTTTATAATTTTTTGTTTTCATTTTCTTTTTCTTTTGTAATTGATACAGGTTGATTAAATCGGATTTTCATTGAGTTTTTCATTGAAATATTAGTAGGTTTTTTATGGTTTTATAACCATCTGGTTGACCATGCACGCATTTGAATTAACTTTTTAAATCGAATTCCCGTAGGCTTTAAAGTCATGCTTGTTTGGATGTGCTTATAATTGGATGGGTTAAGAATTGAGGTTAAAAAACTTCGGTTTTGTCTTAGATCTCTTCTTTTTCCTGGAGATTTCTTGAATTCTGGATTTGATTTAGTTGTAAATGATTTAAAGGAGCAACCATTGAGTGAAGAGATCTGTGGTTTACTTGGTAAAAAAATTTGTAAGAGAATTACTTTATCAAAAGTGAGATCTTGGTGCCTAGCAAATTAAAATGGCAGGATTTTTTTTGAAAGCATTAAAAAGACAGAATTGTTTATGTTTTTTGGGTTTTTAAACAAAGATCTGGATTTTCATGCCAAAAAAAAAAACAAGTTATTCGACCGTTAACTGTTAAAAAAATCTATTTTGTGATGATCGATTGTGCGGTTATATTTGTGTTACTTAAATCATGTCGTTGTACATTTACCGTACGTTGGACGTTACAAGATTCATGGAATATTCGAGTTTGCGTCACTTGCTTTATATATGATGGAATGATGACTTTAAATTCTATCCGAAAATTACTATGCGTATTAAGAAAAAGTTGACAAGAAGACGGTTCTTGGATTTTTTGTTCATTTGGTGATCTTTATGCATGATTCTTTTTGGCGATGCATCATCGAATAGTTGGAAACTCAATCAATGCATGTGTTGCATATGCCATAAAAAGTTTGGCATTCATATTTTGAAAGACCAAAATGATTTAATAATGTTGTACTTATTATCTTGCAGTTATTGAAGTGCAAAATGTGGACACCAAAGACATCAAACAAGTCTAACTCAAACCGTGTAGATGTCAATGGAAGAACTTATATGACTCCCTATTCTACCCCATTTGTTCCATCTAGACCTAGTGCTGCTTCTAATGAATCTGGTGGTATACTCTCCAAGTTGCTGATCAATATCTACTTTTTTTTATATAGATGTTGCAATGCTTGAATTAACACAAATTTTCTTTCCTCAATATTGCTGGAAACAATAAAGGGCTTCGCAACAATATCCACGGGAGTTATACTCCGTATTTTCCTGGATCATATGCATCAAGAAGTTCAACAAATATTGTCGATCTTCCAAGTGTCATTCAACAAACTCAAGGAGTCTCGTCGAGTATGAGAAACACGTCACGTGTTTTAACCAATGAACCTTTCCAGGTAAAACTACACAACTTATCTAACAATATTGCAATAGGAAAAACTCTTCAAAAAAATTCTTTGTATGCATACAACGAATAATCTTATCTGCAAGTACTGGTCATAAATATCTCTACTATCTAGTTTCTTGAGAAATCCTAAACTGTAATTGACCATCTGATGCAGCTGTCTCTCGGAAGCTCACGTGGGTATAATTCGGGCATCACAAAAACCGGGGGTATAATTTTTTCAAACTTACAAAGACAAATGTATTGAATCTACAATCTTTTCATCATATTTTGTGATTTCAGGACCACCTTTGATTCCTAAGCCACCTTTGGTTCCAAATAAGGGACATGCAGGACGAATGGTCAATTCTATTGGTGGTTTTGTCGGTGCAGATGGTAGTGGTTCAAGTTCTACTGGGTTGGCTAATGTCCCTAGTCCTGTTTCTGGCTTGAATTTGTCCGGTAAATACTATACGTTTATCACATATATATGATTAAATAAGTAGTACAACAATATTGGCAGGATTATACTTAAAACCCGAGAAGTTTAGCATTTACAAGTTCTGTGTGCATAATCTAACTTATCCATTTGTTAGTTTTTCACGTTTGCTCAGCAATAACAACATTGTATATTTTACATAAGTTGCATTGAAGTATTTTTTATTTGCATTTATAGATATACAAGTCATGCAAAACGTCGGGGGTCTCGTTGATTATAGCGCAACACAGCGCCAGAAAGAACATTTAGTGCAGCCTCAGCAATATCCAGTGAGTTAATGTGCTTGAAGATGAGGTTTACTTGAATATTTGTGAACATCTACATGATTCATAAATACCTTTTGTCTACTAGATGGGAAGATCTCCTGGTTTTATGTTTGGTGCTATAAATGCATCACATTATCCTCTGCAACAAGGTCATGATTCTTCAATAAGTGGAACGGGGTTTTCTTCTCCTATGCCAGGCAATCAAGTTCTTCATTTTCATGGTTCCGAGGTATGCACAACCTATTCTTTCTATTATGATTTAAACTTCAAATGATCCAGTAGTTTCCGTAATTTAAATCTAGGACTTTCTTCACTGCAGATTTTTCCCCTAAGTGACAAAGAAAATAGAGGATATTTTGGATTTCTAATTACTTGTAATCTACTGTCATCTTATGCAGCAATATCATCATTTCCAGCAAACTGTGTTAGGTGAATTATTATGGGGTGGGGCCCACATTAAATTAAATAATAATATAAACTCATCCCACATCGAATTTTTATTAAAACTGAACAAGGGAATTAGTTATAAATAGAGCTCAATTCCTTCAGTTATTGTATCTCAAAATCAAAAGCTTTTTAGCTTTGATAAAAAGAGAGTGCATAGAAAAAAGAGTGTATTTTTTTCTTGAGTGCGGGAATTCTCTTTGTGTGAGTTAGAGAAATTATTTTCTCGGTATACACGGGTTGGGAGTGTGAGAAATATTGAGTGTATTGGTGTATACACTTGTTGTAATATTTCTCCTGTTATAAAAGTTGCAGTGCTCCGTGGACGTAGCCTATATTGGGTGAACCACGTAAATCTTTGTGTTCTTGTTGGTTATTTTATTCCGCAAGTTTTTGGGTACTATTATCATCGTGGTCGGCATCGTTTCGGGGGTGTAATTCCCCAACAACTGGTATCAGAGCCTTGTTGTGAAAATTCTTAAGAATTCTGAGTATGCTCTGTGGTTGCAGCTTTGTCTGATCTTCCACATCAGAAAAGAGTTTTTAGATTTTTTGCTAAGGCTAGAGAAGTGATGGCCGGATATGATGGATCGGGACCGAGAATCAACAAGTTCGACGGAACAGATTTTTCTTTTTGTCGGTTACAGATAAGAGATTATTTGTACAGTAAGAAGCTGCATCAACCTCTATCAGGAAAAAAACCGGAAAAGATGGAGGATGATGATTGGGAGCTCCTTGACCGACAGGTTTTAGGTGTCATACGATTGACCCTAACAAAGAACGTAGCGCATAACGTGGCGGAGGCCAAAACCACGGAGGATATGATGATCATTCTATCAGACATGTACGAGAAGCCATCAGCAAACAACAAAGTACATCTCATGAAGAAGTTATTCAACTTGAAGATGGGAGAAGGTGCTTCGGTGGCAAAACACATAAATGAATTCAACACGATTGTCTCCCAGCTGACATCGGTGGACATCAAATTTGATGATGAGATTCGGGCACTTATTCTTCTGGCGTCTTTACCAGACAATTGGGAACCGATGCGGGCAGCGGTTAGCAATTCTGTTGGAAAAGGAAAACTACAACTCAATGATGTTAGAGATCAAATCCTTGCTGAAGAAGTTCGCAGGAAAGACTCGGGTGAAGCAACATCATCGAGATCTGCTCTAAATCTTGATAACAGAGGAAGAGGCAGGAGTGGTGAAAGGAGTTCCAACCGATGGCGCGGTAGATCCAAGTCAAGAAATGGAAAAGACAAAAACATCTCTGAAAAGAATATGAAGTGCTGGAGCTGTGGTGAGACTGGTCACCTGAAAAAGAACTGCAGATCAATGAAGAATAATGCCAATGCTGTCACTGATGAAGTACATGATGCTCTGCTATTATCCATGGAAAGCCCTGTTGATTCTTGGGTTATGGACTCGGGAGCTTCGTTTCATACCACTGGTGATCGCGATGTATTTGATAATTACATCGCTGGCGATTACGGAAAAGTTTTCCTGGCTGATGGAAAACCCTTGGAAATTGTTGGTATGGGTGATGTACGGATGAAGATGTCAAATGGATCTGTCTGGAAAATCAACAAAGTCAGACATGTACCAAATTTGACACGCAATCTGATCTCGGTGGGACAGCTCGATGATGAAGGCCACAATGTGACCTTCGGTGATGGTTCCTGGAAAGTGAACAAAGGAGCCATGATTGTTGCTCGAGGAAAGAAAACTGGAACATTGTATATGACTTCCAGTTGCAGAGACACATTAGCAGCTGTGGATGCTGGAGCCAATTCAAGTCTATGGCATTATAGACTTGGACACATGAGTGAGAAGGGAATGAAGATGTTGGTGTCAAAAGGAAAGCTACCAGAATTAAAGACTGTTGAACACCAACTATGTGAAAGCTGTATCTTTGGAAAGCAGAAGAAGGTGAGCTTTTCAAAAGGCGGTAAAGAACCGAAAGCAGCAAAGTTGGAGCTGGTTCATACTGATGTATGGGGACCATCTCCTGTGACATCCCTTGGAGGCTCGAGATACTATGTCACATTCATTGACGATTCGAGTAGAAAAGTTTGGGTTTATTTTCTGAAAAATAAATCTGATGTTTACGAGACCTTTAAAAGGTGGAAAGCCATGGTGGAAAATGAGACCAACTTGAAGGTGAAGTGCTTACGGTCTGACAATGGTGGAGAATATGAAGATGATGAGTTCAAGAAATATTGTGCACAGAACGGGATCAAGATGGAGAAAACCATTCCTGGTACACCTCAACAGAATGGTGTAGCTGAAAGGATGAACAGGACCTTGAATGAACGCGCAAGGAGCATGAGATTGCATTCTGGATTGCCAAAATCATTCTGGGCTGATGCTGTTAACACTGCAGCATATCTGATCAACAGAGGACCTTCGGTACCACTGGACTACAAAATACCCGAAGAGGTTTGGAGCGGCAAAGAAGTAAACCTTTCTTTCTTGAAAGTGTTTGGATGTCTATCCTATGTTCATATTGATTCAGCAAGCAGAACAAAACTTGATCCGAAATCAAAGAAGTGCTTCTTTATTGGTTATGGAGATAATGAGTTTGGTTATCGTTTCTGGGATGACCAAAATCGGAAGATCATTCGGAGCAGGGATGTAATCTTTAATGAGAAACTTCTGTACAAGGACAAGTCAGACATTGGAGCTGGAGATGAATGTCCTGAAGTCGAGAAGACTGATGAAGTGCCATTGACAAACATTCCTGTGAATGAATCGAAAACCAGTAACCAGGAAGATGAAGAAGAAACTGCACAAGATGATGACCCACAAACTCCGGTGATTGAACTCAGGAGATCTTTGAGAACCATTAGACCACCTGATAGATACTCCCCTGCACTTCACTATATTTTGCTGACAGACAAAGGTGAACCGGAGACTTATGAAGAGGCAATGCAAAATGATGATTCAACCAAGTGGGAGTTGGCCATGGAAGATGAGATGGATTCACTGTCATCCAATCAGACGTGGGAGTTGACAGAACTTCCGCAAGGCAAAAAGGCGTTACATAACAAGTGGGTGTACCGGTTAAAAGAAGAGCATGATGGTAGCAAGCGGTACAAGGCAAGACTTGTTGTAAAAGGCTTCCAACAACGGGAAGGAATTGATTACACCGAGATTTTCTCTCCGGTGGTTAAATTAACCACTATCAGGACTGTACTTGGACTAGTGGCGAAGGAAGACTTACATTTGGAGCAGTTGGATGTAAAGACTGCGTTTCTTCACGGTGACCTAGATGAAGAAATTTATATGAAGCAGCCACAGGGCTTTGAAGTACGGGGAAAAGAGAGAATGGTGTGCAAACTTCAGAAGAGCTTGTACGGTCTCAAACAAGCTCCAAGACAGTGGTACAAGAAGTTTGATGGATTCATGAGTGAAAATGGATTCCTAAGGTGTCAAGCTGATCACTGCTGTTATGTGAAAAAGTTTGACGGTTCTTATATCATACTACTGCTATATGTAGATGATATGCTGATAGCTGGAGCTTGTCTGGAAGAAATTGATAAACTCAAGAAAGATTTATCAAAGGAATTTGCCATGAAGGATTTGGGTGCTGCAAAGCAAATCCTTGGAATGAGGATCTTCAGAGACCGGGTGAATGGATTCTTGAAGTTATCTCAAGAAGAGTACGTGAAAAAGGTGGTTAGCAGATTTAATATGGATGAAGCTAAATCTGTGAGTACTCCTTTGGCTAGTCATTTCAAACTAACCAAAGCACAATCACCATCGACGGAGCAGGAGCAGGCTTATATGAATAAGGTTCCTTATGCTTCTGCTGTCGGAAGCCTCATGTATGCAATGGTGTGCACAAGACCAGACATAGCACATGCAGTGGGAGTTGTGAGCAGGTTTATGAGTAATCCAGGAAAGCAACACTGGGAAGCAGTTAAGTGGATTCTCAGGTATTTGAAAGGTACTGCTAGTTGTTCTTTATGCTTCAGGAGATCAAAATTTGGCTTACAGGGTTTTGTCGATGCCGATATGGGTGGTGACCTGGATGGCAGGAAAAGTACTACTGGATATGTGTTCACATTAGGTGGTACAGTTGTAAGCTGGGTGTCTAAGCTGCAAAAGATTGTTGCGCTTTCGACTACTGAGGCTGAGTATGTTGCAGTTACAGAAGCTAGCAAGGAGATGATATGGTTGAAATCATTTCTGGAGGAATTGGGTCAGAAGCTTGAAGATAGCACATTATACTGTGACAGTCAGAGTGCTATTCATTTAGCAAAAAATCCTGTTTATCATGCTAGGACAAAGCATATACAGGTTAGGTACCATTTCATCAGATCAGTGCTGGAAGATGGAGTCTTGACGCTGGAGAAGATTCCTGGAAGTAAAAATCCAGCCGATATGCTCACGAAGACGGTAACCATGGACAAACTGAAGTTGTGTTCAACTTCAGTTGGACTGCAGGTATAAATGGAGATATATGAGCTGCTGCAATGATGGTGTGAAGACATGATTGAAATCAAGTCTTCAAGTGGGAGAATTGTTAGGTGAATTATTATGGGGTGGGGCCCACATTAAATTAAATAATAATATAAACTCATCCCACATCGAATTTTTATTAAAACTGAACAAGGGAATTAGTTATAAATAGAGCTCAATTCCTTCAGTTATTGTATCTCAAAATCAAAAGCTTTTTAGCTTTGATAAAAAGAGAGTGCATAGAAAAAAGAGTGTATTTTTTTCTTGAGTGCGGGAATTCTCTTTGTGTGAGTTAGAGAAATTATTTTCTCGGTATACACGGGTTGGGAGTGTGAGAAATATTGAGTGTATTGGTGTATACACTTGTTGTAATATTTCTCCTGTTATAAAAGTTGCAGTGCTCCGTGGACGTAGCCTATATTGGGTGAACCACGTAAATCTTTGTGTTCTTGTTGGTTATTTTATTCCGCAAGTTTTTGGGTACTATTATCATCGTGGTCGGCATCGTTTCGGGGGTGTAATTCCCCAACAAACTGATCAACCTCAACCTCAACCTCGCTTCTATAATCCCTTAAGAGGTAAAGAGGTGGCAAAAAGCTCTCGGCTTGGACCTGAGCAAACTGATCAACCTCAACCTCAACCTCAACCTCGCTTCTATAATCCCTTAAGAGGTAAAGAGGTGGCACAAAGCTCTCGGCTTGGACCTGATGACTATGGGTTGCTTGGTTTGCTTAAAATAATAAAAGGTGCCAATCCGGCCAAAACCTCTCTTGCTATGGGAGTTGATCCGCACTCCCTCGGCCTCGACTTAAATTCTCTGGAGCCTCTTCACAAGAAGTTTGCATCTCCATTTTCTGATGAACCTGTGAAAGAAGGACCAAAGTATGATATCCCTGATTGCTACAATTCTCAACAACCTCCTCCATTGAAGGTGTTCTTTTATTCCGTTAATTGGTTAACTAGAGCAAACATATTCAGTTAACGCTGTTATTAATTAATGCGTCGCCTTGTATTTGTGCAGCTTAGTCACTTCAAGAAATTCCATCTAGCGATGTTGTTTTACATTTTTTACAGGTAAGTACTTACGATTCGGGCCTTTCATTAATTTAAAATTTAAGTCAGTGGCGCTTATCTTTGTGGATTTCGTCTCCTATCATGCAGTATGCCACAAGACCAGGCGCAACTCTTTGCAGCAAATGAAATGTAAGACATTTTCATCGAGATATTTGATTTACATTTCTCTTTTTTTCTTGAGCATGCATTTCTCTGTAGCAATAACATTTTTGCAAGATAGAATAGTTAGAGGGTTTGATGCTGTAACTTGTAGTATTGACATTGAGTTCCATCCTCAATTTTCGTTGCAAATTAGAAATTTAACCTTCTTGCATCTTTGAAGTTCCATCTGATTTTTCAGCTTGTCAGAAATCTAAAATAAGAGAGTGGAATCGGGCTATATATGTGTAATGTACCTTCCAAGTTCAGACTAACCCATGCTTCATGTTCATACGTAACTTTGCATGCATGCTTAAAGTTTCGTTCCTCATATTGAAAATGATTCAAAAGTATTCCAATATCTGCACAGACATGACAGAGGGTGGTACTTCCATAGAGAGCTCCGCATGTGGTTCATGAGAGACTCGTTGCCTGCTGTAAAGAATTCTACCTATGAAGTAGGTAGCTACATCTGTTTCGACCCTTACGCATGGCAGACCATAAGACAGGTTAGCAATATTGAATCTCGATTTGCGTCTCAAAGAGTGTCCGAGTTGGTAGAGTAGCTAGATAAATGCTTAACCAATCGGTCTAGGTCGATTCCTCTACCAACACTTTTTCAAGCACGTTTGTTGCACAGGGCTTTGCCTAGTGCTGTTTACCTACTTGTTCTGAGTTTACCAAAAAAAATAATTGAATCTCGAGTTACGACATTATATGCAGCGCACTTTTCCAAACCCGAGAATTAGGGTTACTTATTTCCTTCCTTGGTTGATGCAGGAAAACGTTGTCTTGCAATACGAAATGATCGAGCAAAGGCCGGTAGTTCCGCCGTAGAGATGATTTGTAATGCCAGTACTTCTACCTCCTGCCCAGGGTTGGATCACGTTATACATACAGATTTGTGGCAGCAAATTTTATTCTGTAGGTATTGTATTATGAACTTGTTACATTGTCTGAACAAAAGCTACATCTGTTTATTTGTGATTTAGTAATGGATTCATTTTTCCAAAAAAAATTGTGCAATCTTTAAAAAAAAAAATTTGTGCAATTCTCGTGCATCTTTACGCTAATTTTGAATCCCAAACACATTTTATTCTCTTCGAATTCAAAATTTTAATGTCTCGATTCATTTGCACACGATGTGCACGCAAATAAATTTTATCCTCATTTCACTTGACCTTTTTCCTTTGTTTTATGAATTGACAAAACGCTATTTTGTTGGGAAAAACACTAAAGAAAATTCACAACAAATAATAACAATAATATTTCTCGGAATATAACTAGAGCTAGGAAAATGAATGGATAAAGAATGACAAATAGGCATGATAGATAAAATTAATTAAATAATGTTTTTAAAAAACATATGTTGTAAATTAATGATATTAAATTGTGTTCAGATCGAGGTATTTAAAATTATAGACTTTAAATTTATTTGACTTATGCAGATGATTTAGATTTGAATGAATTTTAGATTTATTCTCATCTTTTTTGTATAATTTTACTAATAATTATCAGGATTTCAAATTCACTCGATATACGTGACATTTTGAAATATATTATTGTTAAATCAAATGTCTTCACTTAAATTAATTTATCCAAATAACATTTTATAGTCTAAATTAAAATATATGAATTTATATTTTCAACAAATTAGATTTTGTCAATATCATTTATTATCATACAAAATTGACATATATGAAATAAATTGATATAATAAAATAGTTAATTTCCCTTGGAAAGGAAAAAGAAAACTATAATGAACATGGGCATTTGTGTGGAGGGGCTCTTTTCACATTAATGTTAAATATAGGGACCTACAGGTGAAAAACCCCTCCACTCAACCGTTAAAAGCCGTTACTCGCCTCCCCTCAACATACCAATTGGAACTTGGCCCCAAATTCCCCATTCCATAGCCCTAATCAGAATCATCATTCGACAGAAATTTCCGAAAATCTAAAAAAATATGCCATGAGGTTGCTCGTCGTAACAGAGATTACCACTCTTTCGCTATCCAAGTATGCGCCCGCAACTGAAATTCTCTCCAAATCAACGATCGAAAAATGCGAAATGGTCTCTGAATTGGACGGGCTCAACTGCACTTCCAAGATTGTTCTCGATTTATCTGTTCCAAATGTGTGGGAGGCAAGTGCACATTGCAAAGAGCTTTGCTCTCCACTTATCGAATCTGATGCTGGATTGCACGTTGTCCAAATGTGTGAGAGGCAACTGCACATTGCGAAGAGCTTTTCTCTCCACTTATCAATATTTCTTAATCTTTGTCTTACCCTTTTTTTTTCTTGTTTTCTTGTTTTTAACTGATAAAGTTATTTGTGAATCCATGAATATATACTTTATTGTTTTTGGTAATTTAGTGTCCCAGGTACGTAAATGACAATTATTTGGATAACTTTGAAGTGCTTTAAGACAAAATTTAGATTCATATACCGTTTAAAGGTTCCACTGTAAGTCCTAATTCCATTTGAACCAGTATTTGATGAAGTCGCTAGGTTTAGTATTTTATATAGCCAAAATATGACGAAATTCTTTACCAAATTAACTGAAATGGATTAGTAATGGTGCAACTTTGCTTATTTCCCAAATTTTGAGATCTTTGTTACGCTGGAAAATTTCTTTTCTCTTGGTTACAACTGTCTGAAGCTCTAAACACAATGCAGGGAGTCATGAATTTTCCATTATTTTTCATGTTCCTAGATGAAGCTTGTCTTTTATGTTCTGTCATACAACTTTCTCACAGCGATAGGTGTCTAATACTGTTTATTTTATTTGTGTTTCACACCATCATTTTAAAGCTAATTTACAATAAATAAGAGTACAATTCACCAATATTTAGGTGGTCCAATTTGGAATTTCGTTTACTTTATAGCTAGCGAATGCCTGTTGTAATTTTCAATACCGATGATTCTTCAACAGCTTTTATCTCTCTATTTTTTCACTGAAATAGATTATGAGCTTGATTTTCATCTTTCAATCGAGGTCTTTGTCTTAAATGTCAAGGTATCCATTATTATACTCAAAGCTCCCTCACTTCTGAGTACATTGTGTTGATTTTAAATGGAAAAAGATCTGAAGATATCACAATCATGATGCTCAAAAGAGGCGGCACATTCCTGGTGAGCACCGCCGCGGCAGTTTAACTGGGGAAATGATTACCATTATCATCTTCACCATGTATACAAGGACAAGCATAAGCATGGAAGGCACAAAAGCTCAGGAACATCGTGGGAAGCTCACATGGGCAGGAGAGAGGACGGTTGTGCTAGACATCATAGAAAAAGGAAAAAAGATGACCCTGACAAAAACTGGAAAATGCCCAAGGCACGGAATGAGTAACAAGATGATTATTTGAAGTAAAGTATCCTGATCATATAACGACTGGAGAGAGTACAGTACAATTATGTGGAATAAAAGCATTGCTGCCTATCCATGTCCGTGACATTCTCTCAATTTATTAGATTTGTTCATTCTAATGTTAACCACCTCTGACCTTAGACTGTTAAAAGGACCGAAAAGCCATAGAAAAGCAACTTGTTCAAGATATGAAGTAATATTCCGATGGTTGAAGACGGTTTCTAAAAGATTAATGCTGAAAAATTTGTACTCATACAATACCTGATAATTACACTGACAATGTATTGTATTCTAAGTGAATGAACTTTTCTTGTGCTTGTTTCCGAGAAGGCTAGAACTACCACTATTTTTGTTGGATAATGTATACAAACAAAATTTTCTTACATTATGAACATGACTTTTGTGTGCAGCAAAATGTGGAGAGACGTATCTACGAGGCCGCTTTTGTCAGTTCACTTGAAACTGTTCGATAATATTGGTGATTCATTTGGGGAAAGAGCTAAAGTTTGTCAGTTTCATGTGTATGTCCATCCAAATGATTTGCTTGTGTATGATTTTGTGTCTTTTTCAAAGATATGGACGTGATACCCATTCGGAAACTGTAGACCAGGAGTTCTAAGAATGTCTCCTCCTTTGATTGGTTCCCACCTGACGGGCAAAAATAGATCAGTCATTTTTGCAGGTCTTTCATGAAAAGTTAAATACAAATTTATAGAACACTTGATTCTTACTTGTACTTTGTGACCAAGCAATGAAGAAAGACGGCCATCTGGACTTTGGTGAAATCTGTGCCAACACAAAATCTCATACCACCTCCAAAGGCCATGAAGTTTCGTGATGTGTCATTCGTGTCTATTCCCTGTATGCATTTATATCTCCATCATTTTGAGATAGACGGAAGAATATCATTTTGAAAGTATAATAATTTGGAAGTACTTGCCTCCCATCTCCATGGATTGAAGTGAAGGGGATCATTATATGTTGTGGGGTTCAAGTGCACCGCCGGAGGACATACCATGACAGCCCAACCAGCTGGAATCGTATATCCTGCCCAGCCAAGAATTGTATTAAGGTACGCCCTATGAACCAATCCGGAGTTTCTTCAAAATTACCTAATAAAAAGCCATACCTTTATATTTGGTTTCTCTTAGTGTTTTTCTGAAAATTCCTGGGACTATATTGGCCATCCTTACGGTTTCATTGATGAACTGCGATTAGCTTCTGTTAGAATGTGAAAACATTTCCACTAATTCAGAATATATTCAAGTGATATAGGGATATTTATAGTTTACCTGAAATGTGAATTTCATTGATTTATACTCATTCCATGTTAGTCCGGAATCTGAATTTTCCCTCCTTTTAATAATTGATTCTTGTTCTTCCTGTGACATATTTAGAGCATGTTGGCTCGACAGATACGCAAATATAGAAATCAGTTGTTTGGTTGATGGTAATTTTGTCTTCACTCACCTTTAATTTTTGCAACACTGATGGATATTCAGAAAGAAATTTAACAGCAAGAGTGAGTGCCAGGGAGGTAGTTTCAAAGCTGGCAAAAAGCAAAACAAACATCAAATCCAGAGCAATCGCCTCTGTGAGTACCGTATCCTCTTGTTTAAGTTCATCCAATACATAATCAAAGAAATCTGTTTGGGTCTTTCTTGGCCTCTCTTTTCTTTCTTGAAGCATGTTTTTCAGCATCTTCATTGCCTTCCTTCTTCCCTGATAAAAGCAATGAGTTCGCTCAATAGTCTTTCTGTTAACCAGGATGATAGCATGTTATGATTGTATCAATATTAGTCCGAGATGTGTTGACATACCTGCAAGCATTTGTTGTAGGCTGTTCCAGGAATGTTCACAGGGAAGGAGATTAACCCCTGCATAAAAGCTACAAAGTTTTCCCTCAGATTTTCGGAAGATTTACTTGATTCATAACTGATGAGCTTTTTTGCAGTCAGGTCAAATATCATCTACATAAAAAACATTGATAATAATATTAATCGAACCTATATAAAATAAGTCAGTGGAGTTGCTGTGGAAAAGATAAATCTTGATTACCTGTGCAGTTCCTTCCTTGATATCAACCATAGTCTTTTCTGACCAACTCTTTAAGTTGCTATTAGATGCCAGTTCGACCTCCAGAAGCATCTTCTTAAGGCTTTCTTGACCAAATAGATTCAGCACCATGTTCTTTAGGTACTTGTACATAAATCCATGCATAGAACCTACATTTTGTCTACCGAATATTTCTGTAAAAGTATCTGGATACCAGCTTTGAAATAATTTTCCCTCTTGTTTAAAGATGAAGTTATTAAGATCTGCATCTGTGGATACAATAACTGGACGCCCCACCAAACTAGTCTTGAATATAGGTCCATATCTGAAAACAAGCAAAATCATTATTTTCATTGGTAAGATGAATTAGCTGATGATTTAGATAAACTGATGACAGTATCATTATTATTTGCCTTTGCATTCTCTCCTTTACAAAAGGAGGGATATCAAATGATGTGTTGGGAACAAAGAACTGAAGAGTCTCCCCGAGGAGTGGCCAGCCCATTGAACCTGGTGGGAGGACTCCATTACACCTGGGATTTTTCCAATTGTAAAGCCAGGTTGTAGTGATGATTATTAATAAAGTTCCTATATAGATTACCATGGGAAACATGTTTAGAGGAAATCTCAGTAGACAATATACAAAGATATTCCCTGCTCTTTCCAGAGATTAGATTTGTGGTTGGAGGGACGACGAAGAAAAAGAGTTTGAAAATAAAATTCTGGTTTGCATCTGATATCCACGGGAATACTGCTTTATATAGGCAGTAAAGAATTTCAAACTATATTATAAAATAATTTTTTAAGATAGCCTATTTGGTACTTGAAAGTTGGTTGCTAAAAAAGCTGTACTTATTGTTATAATTATAAAAAAATATAATAGAATAACTTTGTCAGGAGCACTCCCTTCCTTTGTCAACGCATGTATAATTGTGTTGATACCCTAGCAGGATAATGAAACTTACAGGATACTTCCTCTAGTATCTCCCAGTCTTTCCGTACAAACACTCGGCACTATTTTCATTTTCATTGAAAATTTTTAAAAAAAAACGCAATGCAACATGGTGCAAAAATTACATTTGAGATTTCTTGTTTCATCTCTGCGGTATCAGTCATGTTGCTAAACACTTGTATACTTTTAAATTAACTTATGCACACACACAAAAACAAATGCATCATAGCTCTCACCGAACTAATGTAATGTGGGAAGTATCCCGGTATAGTTGGGGTAACCTAGAGTCTCTTCCTGAGGTTTAAAAAATAATGGTTCTAATAAATAAAAGTTTAAAAAATACCGTGTTTCTAATAAAAGTTCATTCTAGGTTCTACATACTAATTAGTTGGAAACGATCATATGAACCATAAAGCAATAGAATCGAAAGGATGTCAGTGCATACACAAATCTTTCCGTTATCTATGCTAAATACTTGAGTTTGTAAGTCAGTAAGTGGTGTTGATGCAAGAAGACCAGTTCTTTCTTTTTTTTAAGATCTCATTCTAGATCTTCATTAGCTCTACATGATCCGTGTCCAATTATCAATCTTATTGATATGATGTCTTCTAGATTTCCATACAACCAACTGTGTCAACATTTGTAATGAGATGAGATAGTAGATAAAGCTAGCTTGTTGAATCATATGACCATTCAATACATGGAGCACCGCCCCCTTGGCCCTTTGAGTCACAGGTTCAAATTCATTCAACAACAATTGTAGACAGGTTACTGTGTATAGTGACTCAATTATTGTCATTAGCAGCAGTTTATGTTTCATGTTTGCTTAGTTTGACTTCACATTTTCACTAAGTAATGGATCAAGATTCCTTTATGGGTGACTTTGCATTATATTTAAGGCCTTGGGTTACATTAGCACACTGATCAAGAAACTTTGTCTGGTAACTTTATGTATTAATACTACCCTCAACACTGGTGAGCTGATTGGACCATTATAGTCAAAGGAACATGAGATCTTGAACTGTAAAGGTATGGCAACAAGTTCTTGTGAAAACTGTATTAGATTAGAGGTGGAATTGTTGGATTTCAGATCATAGATCTCCGATACATGGGCATTGCCTCCCAGACGAGAAGGTCACGCATTGATTCACATGATTGAATGGAGAGTTTGAAACGACGATTCGAACATAATAAGTTTTATTATATTTTGTGTAGCATATTGTATAGTGTGCATGTATGTCTCTCAAGTAGGCTTATTAAGTTGGTACGTCCAACAGGGAATAACGCCAGCTCAATTCGTTTTTAGTTTAAAACTTCCTAATATAAAGAATCTTCTCCTAGGAAGGGTGTAAAAAACGTAGTTGAAGTCCAATTCTCTGGACCAAAGTTTTTATTTTTTAAAAATAAAATCCAAGAACTGTATACCTATGTATACGTATCTATACAGATATATGTATAGGAGCAGTTTTAATATTTTGGAACATTATGCTGAAGCAGGAGTTCAAAGTCGTATAAATTAGACAACTTTTTTTTTTAATCCGAATCCAATAAATATTGCTCAGGCTATTTTATGATGTGCCCACAAATACAAATCAATTAAACACAAAACAACTTTTAAGAATATTTCTATCAACAATGATTTTATGTTGTGATACATTATATTTTAATAAAAATATATGAAATGATTTAAAATATTTCATATAATATTTTATTCACGATAAAACTAATAACTTACCATTAGTTTAGGGAAAAAATATATTAACTCAATCAATTCTATTTAAAATGGAGTTTATATAATTATTTTCCTTTCAAAAAATATTTATCAATACATAATATTTGGAAAAAAAAATTGAAATGTTTTTAGCTTTCGTGTTGTGGTTTTTGACGTCGATATTATTCCGAATAATTTTGAACAAATGGGCAAAAATTCATACTTAGGTGTGTCCCTTGAGCATGAGAATTATCTAAAAGTAAGGACAATATCCTGGTCAACATGCGAAAGATGATGCAGCAATTTGCAACAACTTTTCATTTTATCAAGTGACTTTTGCCATAAAATTTGGACAAATTTGGAACAAACTACAGTAAATCTCTTTCGAGGTAAATTTCTTAAAGTGACCTAAATTTCAAACCTACATTCATATGATCTCTGGCCTATGAATATTCCCATTCTTGAGAGCATTATAATGCCTATAAATAGGTCGTTGTCGATTGATATAATATTTACTCAAGAATAATAAATAGTAAAATAATTGTGTTTATTTTCCCCCCAATTAAAATAGCAACTAATCTCACTAGCTTAATATACTCATCGATTGATATATCAGAAAAAATATTATATTATATACATGATATTAGCATGAATCCGGCCTATTTCAAATACATATAAGATTCAAACATACAATGGTATATATGAGGAGAATGTAATATAGATTAACTAATATGTTCTAATGATATGCTACAAGTACGATTTTTTTTTTATTATCCTTGAAAATAATGTATTTTCGTTTGTTAATTTATTGATTAAAGTTTGAGTAAAAAACAACAAAAAAACTTCAGTGAATAATGATGACAGCATGCATTTTTTTTATGCTGCGAGTAAGATATATTATTTTAATTCTTTAAATATTATATTATTTCAGCATTATATGTTTTATTTTATTATAATAATCCATATTTCTAACATTAATGTGTTTGTTTACTAAAGACAATGTTGACTATTTTATTGATTAAAAGCCAGAAATGTAAATACATTGCTTTATTTTAGTTAAGTTTTATTTTACTTGAGAAGTGAAAACTGTTTTGAAACCTCTCTAAAAAAATTACGGCATTGCTCCCTCCCAATTTTAGTTATTATATATATGCTAGAATTTTAGAAATATAATTGGCAATTGTTTTTTAAAAAGAAAAAATTTGCGATGACCTCTTATTTGAGAGTGATTGCCGACCAAGTGTTTGTATATATATATATATTACAACCTTTACAGCTTCGTATATTAAGATCAATTATAATTATATATTTCGTATATAAAATTGTTTAATATGCAAACATTAAGTTGTCGAATTAATTTAATGGATTGTGTAAATTCCCTAAGCATTTGTCGGGGCTCCCCCGAAATATTGGGTTTGACCATATTAACTCCGAAGCACGTTAGCCACCTACATTTTTTTGATGCAGTGATGAGTTTTAATAGAGTTTAAAAGAGATTTGCGCCACGTTCATACACTACGAACCATTCGTCTTATATGACTTTTTAAAAAATTAATTAAAAAAAGCTTTAAATTTAATAAACATTCATGAGTAAGTAATAGTGAACCATAATATTTAAGTTGAAAGTTTTTTGTTTCATAAAATTCATGAAACAAAATTGTAATGTTAGTGTTTGTGTGTAATAATTTCCTTTGTTAGGAAAGTGACATGCAAGTGAAGCTTTGTTAGATTTTTTTGATTTTTGGTGATAACAAACAATACTTAACTGTTATAGGATAAAACCGCCTGTTAATTATATTGATAGATATTGGAACCATATCTCAAATAATTTAAACTCATTTCTTGCAACCAGACTGGATCATAGTGGACATTCAACCGGACCAGACTACTTATGTTATACAACCAGACGTTATCCAATCCAACTGGTTTATGTGTGTTTTAGTGCATATGATATTAGAACTGTACTTCACAATATTCAAAGATATCTTACCTACCAACTCGGTTATATGTTGCAATGATTTGAACATTAGAATCAAGAACTACTATAAATCGAAAATGTCTTCATTTATTTGAGGTTTCTTGAACAACTTACAACTCAATAAGCTCTTAATTTTCTCAAGATTTTCGAGCTCACTTATTTGAATTATTCTTTAACTGCTCACAAGCCCCCACATTCAAGTTTATCACATATAATCAAAGATCAAACTGAGGCTTCTCACAACTTCTTAGTCTGGTGTTTAATCAATGTCCATAGTTATTTGAATCTGAGAATTCATTTACTTACAGTTGTTATATTTTTATTCAAGTAGAACTAGTAATTTCAATTTAGACAAGTGATAAGTCTTAAATTAAAGTGAGTTTCTATAAACCATTGTAAAACCAATGTCTTTTAGTAAATCTTTTTTAAGTAGAAGAATGAGAGACGATTAAGGATTTAACCTTATAACTTCCACAAAAATCCTCAGTGTTGCTTTCATTACAACATTTACTATTATCCAGTTTACTTTATTAAAGTTTTAGTCATTTTATTATATAATTATTCAAATCCAATCAGACTGTTTCACAATTTCAAAATCACTTTTAAATTGTCCAGTCACATATGTTCGGTCAAAAAAATGACTTTAACGGTTAATAATTGTTAAGTTCGATTTGAGAATCATATCAAGCTTAAATATTTTCGAGAGTTTATTCACCTCCTCTAAACCCGAACTAACACGCTTGAACTTCTATAAAATTTAAAATATTTTAATTGTGTTGCTACAATTATCTATAACTTTTAGTAAACCGATAAATATTTAATCTTACAATTAATTTTATTAAAAAATAATAAGTATTAAATTAAAATTATCTTAATTTATTTAATATTTTCATTTAAATGGATTTTTATGATAAAAAGATTACAAACATGATAATAACTTACTATATTTATTTAAAATATTTACTGAAATTTTAGCTGGCTAATTTTATAATATCGAAGGAAAAAACTTTCCATTAGTAAAACTGTCGCCGATGTAGATATAGCGACGAATTTACGAGAACAGCAGCTAAATTTAGCGACGGTTTTTGTATAACCGTCGCTAAGTTTAGCGACAGTTTCGGTAAACCGTCACCGATCTATAATCCGCGATATTTAATATTTAACCGTCGCTATATTTAGCGACGGTTTATTATAACCGTTGCTAAATAAAGCGACTGTTCTTGTAAAAGCATCGTTAATTTTAAATCGACGACAGTTAAAAAAATAACCGTCGCTAATTGCGACGGTTTAAGTCAAAACCGTCGCAAACTGTCTATAAATATCATCACCCTCAGTCCATTTTCTACCCTACCATTTCACAACACTTAAAATTTTTCTCCCTTACACAATTTTAATTTTGTTTTTCTCTTTAAAGTTTAATAAATTTTTAAAATCAAGAATATAGTATTTTTGACAGTAAATCAAGAATATAATTAGTATTGTTAGTTTTTTTTGTATATTTATTAAAATATTAAAAGTGAAATTTTTTTTATTTTACTGAAAAAATAGCGACGGAAAGCATAACAAACAGTCGCTAAATACCGTCGCTAATAGCGACGGTATATAAAACCGTCGCTCTTTAGCGACCATTTTAATTACGACCGTCACTAAACGATGATTTCCGTCGCAAATTAATTTGCGACGGTTATTTAAAAACCGTCGCAAATTGTAACTACGACATCACTCCAACACCGTTGTCTTTTAGCGAATTCTTTAACCACAGAACCTTTAACAACGGTTTTATATACCTACGACAACGGTTTTTCACCGTCATCTTTAGACGTACCGTTGTCTTTGAACACACCTTTTAACCACAGGGCTTCTAACAACGGTTTTAAAAGGCCTACAACAACGGGAAAAAACCGTTGTCGTAAGCCTTTTTTCTTGTAGTGATAGCTATTCAATTACTTTAAAATATTTGATTTAAAATTTTTATAAAATTTATATATTACGATTCACTAATTATATTATAACACCTAATTAAATGAACGAAGATTCAAGTACAAATATTTACGTTTTCACTTATGCCTAATGAAAATTTTTTTATTATCATTATTATTTATTTACTAAATGCCTGATGGGTTTTTGATACCATGAAAAATGGAGGATTTTTTCGGAGAGAATTATAATTAGTTTTATGGTTTTAGAATAAATAAGGTTTTATAGTGGATTTTTTTGATAAATTTCCACAAGTAATGAGAGTTTAAAAATAAACTTACATCTTATTATAATATATTCAAATTTTAACAACTACTAAATAACTACTTAAAGATAAGGGTGTCATGCCTGAGACCGAGTCGTGTCAACATCCAACGTTGTTTAACAATAACACAATCGTAAAACAATCAGCTTCATTGGACAATATATAACTAAACTAGTTTTTTTTCATAAATAAACATTGCATTTATAATGAAACAAATGTGAAATGCTTAAAGTGAGGAAGCGATTACAATTTAACATAACTAAAACATATGTCAGATCTTGAGCTCGATCTTTATCATCGTTTTAAAACATCTTTGGTTCCGCCTCGCCTAATTGTTTTTTAATTCTTATATGAGGAATGAGTGTAACAGTGAGTATTTTGTGAAATACTCAGCAAGTGGGACTGATCGAGTACATATAACAAATACGTACGAAATATTCGAAATATCACATAAAATAAGAGTAGTTTTCTTGCGGAGGTTGGTGGTGGAATTTGAACAGTTGGATTGGGCCGAATGTTGGAATTCAGAACATGGTTTGGTAAATTCTAAATGGTAGAGATCGAATTCAATGATCTATATCGACCGACAAAAAGTTCTGGACAAAGGTCGTTGTGGTGTGATTTTTTTCCTAGCTTGAGAGTTCTATTTATAGGGCAAGGACGTGAGTTGAAAGTGCGGGCTATTAAAACCATTAGTTTTGATTTTTATGGCCATTTATCAGCCATAAAATGTTTGTTACAAGGTTGATCTAAAGTGGTAAAATGTTTCCTTAATTTCGAATTTAAGGTGGCTTATTCTTCTCCGTGATTGCGGTTGTAATGGCTAATCGAAATATTGCCTGATTTCAGCCTGAACTGCCAATATTTGAGTCCATAGGCTGAACCATCTTACATGTAGGGACACTACCCATGATAGAATCAAGGGCCCAAATTTAACTACACATACATGTGGTCCACTAATTTTTTTAAAATCACATATGTGTGTGAATCTTGTCTATCCAAATCATGTGGGGACAGTGCCCCACATGTAGCATCAAAGCTACCGGCTGCAAGTATTCAACTTTAGGTGACTTGGTCTCGAAAATTTCGGGTGGGTTCTCACGAAAGGTGAACAAACATGATTGGTTTCGTTTGTTTTATAAAAATTAATTTGAACCATGCATGTCAATTGTATCGTCTTTACTAAATAGCAAGCCAAAATGATTTTATTTAACTTCAAAAGAAATTTTTTATTCTCTTCGTCTCATATTTTAGGGTTTTTTCAAAAAATAATGTAATTTTAAAAAAAATTTCAAAAATAATGTAAATAAAAAAACATTTCCAAAACTACTGCAATCCGCGCTTACGGAGCGCGGACGCTGGTCCACGTAAGCGACGGAATATATATAAAAACCGTCGCTAAAATGGAATCCGCGACGGTTTATAAACCGTCGCTAATTTTAGCGACGGTTTTAAACCGTCTCTTTATTGGAATCAGCGACGGTTAATAAGCCGTCGCTAAGTAGCGACGGCTTATTAACCGTCGCTGAATGCCAAAATACCACACCAAGCCAAATTATATCAACAGCGTTCACATGTACGTCGCGGATAATCTTGAACTTTCAACGGCTTGCAACTTTGCAGCGTGCAATATGCACTGCGGAAAAATAATTTGCGCGCTGCGAAAAACCATTTTTGTTGTAGTGAAGATAGAAAAAAAAAAAAGACAATAAGCTCATCAAAAAATAAATTTTTTCAGGAACCTCTACTATTCAACCTAGTTTTTTCAGTGATTCAGGGGTGGCTGACTTTGGTTTGTTTGGTCAGCAGGATTTTAAGACTCCGTCTTGGTCGAACATACACAGTTTTACAAATTTGCTTAATGTTGGTCCGCAGCATCTTGTACATGACATTCGACCACAGAATGATGTTGAGGATAATGAACAACATTCAATTGAGATATCTCAGTCTTGATGAATTTCTTGTTTGTTTTTTTCTCTGTCTTCACTACAACAAAAATGACTTTTCGTAGCGCATATTGCATGTTGCAAAATTGCAAGCCGTTGAAAGTTCAATATTATCCGCGGCGTACATGTGCACGCTGTTGACACAAGTAGGGTAGTATTTCCAATTTAGCGACGGTTTCCAATGCAACGACGGTTTTAATAAACCGTCGCTAAATGTAGCGACGGTTGATTCACTTTTAGCAACGGTTTAATAAAACGTCGCTAATTAGCGACAGTTTTTATATATATTCTGTCGCTAAAATATTCCGTCGCTTACGTGGACCAGCGTCCGTGCTTACGAAGTTCGGACGCTGCTCCACGTTAGCAGCGTCCGCGCTCCGTAAGCGCAGATTGCAGTAGTTTTGGAAATGTGTTTCTTTTTTACGTTATTTTTGAAATTTTTTTTTAAAATTACATTATTTTAAAAAAAAAAAAACCCCATATTTTAATTAGGTTTTTGTGTGTTTTCATACAATTAAGAAAAATATTAAAAAATCAAATTTTATAGAAAAAATTCTCATTTTACTCTTATTTAATGAGTAAAGTATGATATAAATACTTATTAGCAGTAACCACTGTATTTACTTAATATGAGTACATTGATAAAATAATAATAAATATAGATATTTGAGTACTATATATTTAATATGAGTGAGAAAAGTAATGTGATATTTATATTTGAAACATAATATAATATTATTTATATCGACTTTGGTTTGGATCTTCTTTATTCTAAACTTTCAAGCAAACAAATTATTTCGGTTTGGTTTATCCCATCCAATTAAAAGCATAATTGACTAAAAACCTACTTGAAATAAATGAATTTTTAATAGGAGCGCACTTAGAATAGGTCTATGCATTTTTCAGACCTAATTTACAAGCTCAAAATTACATACTTACTTGAAAAAACATGATACAAATTCGTAAAAACATAACAATATTAATGATAAATAGTATATTAATATGTATAAAATCACGATATTCAATTCAAGTCGGCAAATTATATTGACAAATTCGATTCCATTTATTGACATTTCATTAATATTGAATTTAGTGACATGATTTATTATTTTTACACATATAATATGGGATATATTTAAAATTAAAGGAGGCGTGGAGCCAACTCAAACGTCATTAACTTCAGCCAATTTTCCTGTGAAAAGAGAATATACATCGAATATTATTATGTATGGAGTGATATAAATAAATTCCTCATCTAAGCTAGCTATATAGCTACTTACTGATATAAATATATTATTTCTTTAAAGAATACTTTCAAAATTTTGATAATACATTTGGCTGAACTTCGCTAAAGTTGCAATAAATGTAATAAAAAGAATAAATATAATGATAAAAAGTTTCATTGATTCAATCCCAAATTGTTTTTGGTCTCACCAAACCTATGTGAGTAAGGTATTCACTCTCTGATTATATCTATCGGCAATACGAAAATTATGTGGTATTGCCTTATAATCAAGGCTTTCAAAATATCCAGTTGATAAATACAACATAAAAAAATGATTAAAATCATAAAAAAAAAAAACACAAAACAAACGAACATACATGATTGTTGGGAAATATTTATTTTTGTTTATGTGATAGTAAAATAGAACAGAAAAAACAAATTCATTCATATCGACATACCGTCATAACAGAAGACTTTTACTAGTTTTTATATCGATCTGAGAAAATAAATCAGTAGACCTCGTGAGATAAGATTTAAAACAATATCATAATTGCTTTTTTAAATGGTTATATATATTTTCAAAAGCTCTCGAATCAGAAAGTTTTTTGGAACATAAGACAAATTCATTATTGTTGTTTGATATCATTGTATTCGTCATTAAATGTGACATACTATTTTTGGTATAAGACAAAAAACATTTGGCATTGAGTACTATTTTTGGATAATACCCTTGTGCGAGCTGTTTATATTCGTTCAAATTTAAACGTTGCAAAATGTCTATAAAAGACCAATTCAAGACTCAGATTTCAGACACTACACTCTGGGATCAACATTATCTGAGATATATTTTTAAAATTCAAAAAAGCTCTACTGAAATCTTCAAGCACACACAAAATTCTTTATCAGATCATTTGAAGGATCCTCATGTGTTGATCTGTTGCAAACAATCTACCACACAGCTACGTCCATGGTTATAAATGTCAGTTGTGAGATTAAAAAAAGATAAAAATTTGTTTGAGACGGTCTCATGGATCGTATTTTCGTGAGACCGTCTCACAAAAAATCTACTCTAACAAAAATTAAAGTCTAAACTTTTTGGACACGGAAATTTGTTAGTTGTTAAGCGGCGATTAATCCAATGCGAAACGAATGGTGAAAATTAAAAAAAAAAAAAAAAAAAGAGTTTAATATATTATTTGAAAATAAAATATTAAAATTTTTAATTTGGTTATTCTTTCTTGAAATAAATCTAGTTGGGGGAGTGTTGAGTTATAAAAGTACACCTCGTTTGTAGAGCCAAAACCAGACAACTACGTCGTTGATTAAGAAGCACCAGCGTAGCTACAGTTGAACCACACGAAATCCGAACGAAGATAGACTGGAAAATGGAGCTGCCGGCGATGGAACCCTTGGCATCTGCGATCGGAGTCTCTGTGCCTGTTCTGCGATTCTTGTTATGCTTTGCGGTCACCATCCCGGTCAGCTTCTTCCACCGATTCGTCCCAGGAGGACCTTCGGGGCGCCACCTCTATGCGGCCCTATCCGGGGCGGTTCTCTCGTACCTTTCTTTTGGATTTTCGTCGAACTTGCATTTTCTGGTGCCGATGCTTTTAGGCTACTCGTCGATGGCACTCTTCAGAAAGTTCTGCGGGATTATGACCTTTTTCATTGCCTTCAGTTACCTCATTGGATGGTACCTTTCACTTTGCTTTATGTTAACGTCACAATTTTTATTTTTCGGTTCAAGAGTTTGGCCGTTGGAGTTTTGGTGATGTAATTGGCTGTTCTATTTGGTTTTTTAAAGGTAGTTCGTTGAAAATTATTTGTTTTTTAGTGGAAATTGTTCGTGTAGTCTGCGAATTTATAATGATGAGTGGTTAATTGACTGCATTGCTTTTAAAAAGAGCATTCTTGGTTGATTTGGTTGCTGAATTTCATGTTTCCTTTCCTTGGAAATTTTGATCCAAAACAATTCTCTGAAATTTGGTGACATTTTTTTATATGAAAGAAAAATATGTTTTTGTTACCTCGGTTCATTGATGCTAATGCATGTGGTTTTACGAATTCATAGATTTTCCTTTTGATAAACCTGGGAGTTGGGGGCCACTTTAAGTCTTCGGTCGAACCTATTTTATGTCCTTATGAGGACAACATGTGTAATTGAGCATCATTTTGAGATATTCTCATTTAATTGCAAACACTCAAAATGTTTTGACCATTGGTATGCACGTGTAGCCATGTATACTACATGAGTGGAGATGCATGGAAAGAAGGAGGTATTGATGCTACAGGTCTGCACCATCTCAATCAGTGTTTGTGCTTTTAGACTTTATATTTAGTTACATGTACAATTCATCCAAAGAAATTGACCAAGTTAGTTTCGAAAGGATTGGATGTGGAAAGTTTTAATGCATTGATCTTGAAATTATGCAGGATCTCTAATGGTGATAACACTGAAAATTATATCATGTGCCATTAATTACAATGATGGATTGCTAAAAGATGAAGATCTACGTGACGCACAAAGGAAAAATAGGTTGCTGAAGTTGCCATCGTTACTTGAATATTTTGGTTACTGTCTCTGTTGTGGAAGTCACTTTGCTGGTCCGGTATATGAAATGGAAGCATATCTTGAATGGACTGAGAGGAAAGGGGTATTATGTTTAAATTAAAATTTATTTAATGGTACCAATCCATATTAGTCATCAGTAATGAATTCTAATTGCCTTGACAGATCTGGAAACCTACAGAAAAGGGATCGCCTCCTTCTCCTTATTGGGCAACTCTAAGGGCTGTTCTGCAAGCTGGTGTCTGTATGGGATTGTATCTGTATCTTGTACCACATTTTCCACTTACGCGGTTCACTGAACCAGTATACCAAGAGTATGGGTTCTGGAAACGATTGAGTTACCAGTACATGTCTGGTTTCACTGCTCGGTGGAAATATTATTTCATTTGGTCCATTTCAGAAGCTTCTATAATTATTTCTGGGCTGGGATTTAGTGGCTGGACAGATTCTAATCCACCCAAACCTCGATGGGATCGTGCAATAAATGTTGATGTATTAGGTGTCGAGTTGGCTAAGAGTGCTGTGCAGATACCCCTAGTATGGAACATTCAAGTTAGCACTTGGCTTAGACACTGTAAGTGAACTTTTCCTTCAAATTACATTCTCTTTTTTGGTCCGTGACCCAAAATTACAAGGATGTCAAACTTATTTTTTTTGAATTTATCAGCTGACCTGAATAGATGTGCCATTCTTTATTTTTGGTTACTAGTTATTATTTTTAAGGGGAAGAAGCCATTGCCATGTGATTTTCAGAAACTGCTAGGATGAACAAGCGACATAACATAGTAAAAGTAAAAACATAAGAGAAGAACAAAAATTGACTAAGATTCAATTTGGATCTTTAATACTTTTTCAAATTTGATAAGAGAAAGAAAATGCTTGTCTATTTTGTTGTTAAAGAAACTCTTTATAGTAGTATGGAATCTGATGTCATTTTTTAGAACAGATTATATTTGTAGTCTCTTGTTTTATGATTATGATTGCAACCTAGACTACTTTGAGGAGCAAATATGTTTAAATGTTCAAATGAAAACGCTCGCGGACCAAACAGATGGTCCTTGACTCCTTATTGGCATTAGAGCTTCAAATTAACTTTATAATCGTTGTAGCTTTTTGTTATATGACTGAGTTAATGCTTGTAGACAGTAATCACTTGTGGTCCACTGATAATCATCCCACCGTAACAGCGTGCATCAGGAAATGCATCAATTAATTAGACCTATCTGAAGTTTTGGGGAAAGACACTTGGCTAATTTGGATGATATACATGTGGGTGAGGGGTAGGTTAAGGGTAATAAAATGAGGGAATTATCATGAGGGAAGCAGTTAAAAATGTTTTCACTCTTTACCTGAGGATTTGGAGGCAAACAACAGCTAAGGACATGCTAGGGATACACATTGATCTGCCGTAGTCCTGTAACTTCTCGGTTGTGTAAAAAATTTGATCAGATATATGAAAGTGGCTCTCAGCCTATGATATTTTCTGGTACAGATTCTATTCTACATATGATCCACTGGCTAGGCTAGTAAATGTGGGAGCCCCTTTTTGATGGAGGCTTCTTGTTATGTTGATGTTTAACTGTTAATGAAAAATTTACTCTTCTTTCAGGTGTTCTGATTTTAATGCTCTGATGATTTTAGTCACATGAATACCTCTGTGCCAGACTAACTTGTGCTGTTTTATTTAGATGTCTATGATAGGTTAGCTCAGAAAGGTAAGAAATCTGGCTTTTTCCAGTTGCTGACAACCCAAACCGTCAGTGCAGTGTGGCATGTAAGCATTAATATGCCGTTCTTATACAAATTCTGTATGATGATTTTGTGGTATGCTTTCTTTTCAATTTTTAGTGTAAGTGAATGAGCACAGCTTGATATTGAGATCACTATCGTATCATTGTCAATAATTTTCACGTTTTGAGTTAGGAATGTCACTTGCTGTTGAACTTCATGATTTGGGTGATGATGGCTTTTGCAAGGTGGGTTACATCATATATGTGTGACCCTATAAGACCATGCAGGTTAGGACCATTTATTAAAACAAAACCAGCTTAGTTGTAATATCGAAAGCTAATCCAACACAATTTAATAAATAATAATTGTAAGTTTCAAGAAAAAATAATTATCCTCCACACGTATCAAAGTCTTGTATATACAGGACCTTGTGAGAAAAAATACGAATGAAGGGATGTATACCCACCATGGATCACCATTCTGGCTCAACAATTTTCTTCCACACGGTCATGATGTATTTTCAAAAATAGTTAATCACTATGTTTCTTCCTCTCATCAGTATTCTACTTATTTTTGTAAGTATGCTCTTTGTGAGTTGCAATCTTTTATTTCCATTTTTGTGATTCTTCTGGCCATCAAGTGTGTTGAAGTGTGCACTCCTTGTTATTTCACTTGAGTCATACTAACCCTCCATTTTGAAATTTTGAGTTTGATTCAAAGTATATTTGAACGCATAAACGATATAAGTATTTCAGGGCAGACCAAAGATTTGTAATGCTGGTTGGGGCATGCTGAAGGGGTTAACTAAATGGTCTTGAGAAGCGAAACATTTATTTTAAAAAAATTTATGCATAAAATTTTAAATATATTTTGGAGGGGCCTATTGGGTTCACCTTTGACATGTGTCTTCAATAATAAGTCTGTTCAATTGATTCAAGAGGCCTTTTTTTTTGTTTGGCAATTTTATTGTTGAACTAACAAAGTATAGCAGCCTGACTCAGTATCATTTCACTGTTTGACAGGGATTGTATCCTGGGTACATCATATTCTTTGTTCAGTCTGCCATAATGATTGCTGGTTCAAGAGGTACCATATATTTGCTATGGTTTTCATTTGTTTGAAAGCTAGTCACATGCTTTTTAATTACTTTCCTTACAAATCATAAATTTTTAGACCACCGCAGAGTTTTATGGCAAATACAAATTATTTAAGTTCCGAGCATGGGCTATAATAGTAGGGATAAATTAGTTGAACCATTTATGAGTACCTACTGAGCTTGAGCTTCACGAGCAGCTAGTTAAGAGTTAAGACCACCTTGAGTACATTTAAATCTAGATTGAATGCTGGTCAGTGGTCAAGCTGTATCCAGATTTTTTTATTTTGTAATTTTAAATTTATTGAAGTTGTTGGAGCTGTGTATATGCCCAAACACAAAGGTTTTTTTTTTTTTTTTTTTTTTTTTTTTTTTTTTGTCTTTTTAAAATAGAAAACCATTTAATCCAGTCATTTTTATGACATAGTAGTTATTAAACTTGCAAGGCGCACCAAGTATGCACCCGAGCCTTGCCTTTGGGCTGCGCAAGGGCACACACCTCTTCCTTACGGCATGTGCCTCTGTGATGCCAGTGCACCTCGGATGTACCAAGGCGCACTGTCTTGGGCCATGTATGACAGGCGCCCTGAGTGCAGCTTTGACAACTATGACTGAATTTGTTAAGCAGTTTGATGATTGACTGACTTCATTCTATGAACATAGTTTCTTGATTGACTTCATTTTACAAACAGTTATTTACCGATGGCAACAAGCCAGCAAATCATCTGTATTCAGAAACATCCTTGTATTGGTGAACTTCGCCTACACCCTTATGGTTCTGAACTACTCCAGCGTGGGTTTCATGGTTAGTCCTTTCCTCCACTTTCGTACATCACTTTAGATTGTCAATGATAATGCATACTGCTTAAGTATATGATACTCTACTGTAAACAGGTTTTAAGTTTGCACGAGACACTAACTGCGTATAGGAGCGTTTACTTTGTTGGAACCATTGTCCCAATAGTTGTTTTATTGCTTGGAAAAATCATCAAGCCAGCGAGGCCAGCCAGTTCGAAAGCTCGGAAAGATGAGTGATACTTGAATTGCTTCTTGGATGTTTAAGATCTTGGGATGAGATTAGGTAATGAAAAATAGTTGGGTTTCTTGATGTTTAAGAGCTTGGGATGAGCCATTGGATCGTTGAACATAATTTAAATAATCGGTTTCGTCTTTCACTGATCTAACGTTGTTGGTCAGCTCGATAGCAGAACCGAGTTCAGAAGGACAAAACAACTCCTTTTGCTGCTGCTGGTTTTTGTGTGTGTGTGTGTGTGGATATTCTCTAAATTCTTTTCTTAGTTTATATTCTCAACAAAATCATTTTTATCACCACATTACGAAAATATGTATATTATATTATAATTTTTACTGTTTCCAAAACTCTTCCCCCAAAAATTTCTCAAATCAAAACCAAGCACTTTGTAGTTTTATGGTTTGGGTTTGTTTTCCCTTCCCTCCCAGGTTTCATTCCGTTAACTTTATTTTTGTTCCATTATCAAAATAATTATCTGATTATCACCATATTAACCCAATAACGTATACAACCCATATGTAAATTATTAAAAAAAATTTGAAGTATTTATTGACATTAGAAACATCATCGAGCACAAACTTAAAAAAAAAAAAAAAAAAAAAAACCTAACCTAAAAAAAATTGAAAATCAAATGCCTCTCTAACATTCCATATAGATGAGTTGTCATCATATTTTATTATATAAAAAACCAAAAAGTCAAAAGAACGATGAGTTTGTGATTTGGCGCAACCCTTGAACGTGGACGCTGTTCTTTTGAAGTGCTAGCTCAACATACATAATGACATCAATCAAACTACTCAATTTTCCATCAACATCATGTGTATTGTATTCGTATGGCATACTAAGTAACTTGTTAATTACAAAGGAAAGACAAAACAAGGTACCAAACGAAATCAACGAGCGTGATTATTCCAATATGTTTCCCGTAGGACCAATATGTCAATAGCTAAAACATATATGCCTGAAAAAAGGCAGCTGGATAGCTGACTTTGCAGCCATTTCCCCCCGATAATAAAATTCAAACTGGACCACTTCTCATGCGTAGCTGAACCAAGGTCGGAGCCATGTTCGAAGTGAAGGGGATAACATTTTTAATTCATTATTTATTTTAATATTTTTCTGGAGCTGAAACATTACAATATCAAATTAATTAGGAGTACGTACTGGAAAATCTTTTGTAAAAAAAAAATTTGACTTGTATATGGCTCAGCCACTGGCTGAAGCAAACAAAGATTGTTTTCTATGTGCAGTCTTAATTACACTGCTCATGCATGTGCCTAAACCCTTCATTATTGTGCAGTTCTTCTCTATCTGAATTCCATCAATGAACTGGCAACCAAACCCCACCACCTTTTCCTCATCATGTTATCAAAGGATAAGTTTATGGATTTTGTATCTTCTTATTTGAAATTAGGATAAGTATCAAGACATCGAGAGCGACCGTTAGTATAATCGAATAGTCAGAGTTTGAATACTTTATATCATTACCGCATTGAGTTATATATATGATAAATATTTGAATTGGTTAACAAGGTTTTATAGTTCATCGTACAGTCACGCAGGCACAGTGATCGAACCAAGACAACATAATAGTTCAAACTAGATATATAACAGTTACTTAGCTTGCTTAAATATTGTACCAATCTATCATTAATTTTCTCAATTGATAAGTCAGTCATGCATATAGATACACACGTTCCCCCGGATAATATGTTACATTCCAATCTTTGGCCTAGCTAAGAGTCGTTATACGAAGTGATATTGGTTTTGCCAAAAGCTACGAATGTTAAAGTTTTGGGGTATATAATACTCAAAGTTACATTTCAATTATGATTCCTAATACTATAGTTGGATGCTCTAGTTTTGTTGGCTATTATCTTGCACGCGAGACATGTTGGCTGGCATGTTTTTCTTCCTTTTCTTTTTAAAACAAACAATATTCATTGACTGACACATTTTAATTTGAAGGCCCGTGAAATGATAGGGGAAGATTACATTTTTTTATAAGTATTTCCCATATCTTTGTAAAGTTACACAAAGATGGATACTTCACATAGCAGTGCACTTGTGATGCATGTTTACTTCAACATTGTCATTGGAATCTTGAAATGACTTCAAACTAACTTTTTGAACTAATCTCAGATGCTGACTAAACGTAGATACTCCCTCCGTTCCAAATATGAAGACCGTATTTTTGGATTATTTTATATTGAATAATTTTTTTTCCTATGATATGGTCAAATGTTACTTGTTGAATCATAAATAGATATGTCAACTTCCATAAAAATATGATAAAATCACATGATCTAATGATATTGAAATAATGAGAAAAATATTCTCGGTAAAAAAAAAAAAGCATAGACTAATCTCACATTTCTTTCATTTGTCCCAAATATATGATACATTTTCCATATTTAGTATTATTTTCTCTATTTTTTTTTACCAATTTACCTTCATCATTAAATATTTTAACTGCTTTCAAAATTTTTTTATCTTATTATAACATTCGTTAAATAATGGTAAAATAGGATATCAAAATTGTATATATATACACCTATGGGGTGAAGAAATATATACTGGGATAACCCAATGCATTAATAAATGGAGTACTTGGATCCATAAAATTTAGATCTTCAATTTGGTTTACGGTGCGAGTAATTTTTTTTTTTTTTTAAAAAGAAACAAATTAACTGTATACTGAATAGGTTGAATATAAATCATTTCGGCATGTGTAATACCTAATATACACACACACATACACACAACAAAAATAGTATAAAATTCAATATTATGTCCATTTCTTGTGTTGCTTTTTCCTTTTCTTTTCTTCAAGATATAGTGAACGGGAATAAAGCAACAATGTGGTTGGAATTGGATGCAAGTAAAAAGCTCATTTACATCTAAATAAAATGGGGCTAAGAAATTTGCTAATTGAGTTACACACTAGCAAAAACACAATTGATATTTAACTTAATAACAAGTTTAGGGGGTTTTATTTTAACATCATTATGATAATTTAGTTAATTAAGAGAATTTTATTTGACAGTCACTATATGCACTCCATTTAAATACATTGTGATTTTGATTTTAGAAAAATTTACTATTCTCTTACTTTTATTTTTATTGTTTTCCATTGTGAATGATATTTGGATGAAAATTATCTTTGTTAATTTGAGAGCGTTGTCGTTATGTTATAATCATGCAAATTGAAAAATGTTATATAAATAAGTGAATATATTTGATTTATCATTATGATGTATTTTTATTTATTGTGTTTTGATATATTTAGATCAATAAATACTCATAAACAAGATGTTATTTAAACGATTTTATAAATTATTTAAATCTTATTAATATATATTTCATTATTAATCACCACGTGCATCGCACGTGATCATTCCTAGTATATATATATATATAAGAAAAAGTCAATGTCTAAGAAATACTAACAAATTTTGAAAAGAAAGAAATATTTACATTTAATGGCTGCCATTATTCGAGTTTATTATTCATATTCCAAAGTAAATGAATAGTCACACTCAACTAAAACTGTATGGGAGTGTTTGATAGGGTGACCTTATCTCTCGTTTGATACGCGTGATTATTTAACCAAGTCAATCCCTCCTATGAATGAGGTTATATTAGGTAGGTTAAAATAATACCTCCTCATCTCTTAAGATTATTTATCCCACTCTTAATCCATCCTATTTTTCCAAGTTTACACTTCTCCTAAATTCAAACTCACCACCACTTCCTTCCACCGACCGTCCACCGGCAACCGCCACCAAAGGCCGACCACCGTCGCGGCAACCGTCGGTCGCCGCCGGCCACCTCCGCCGCCCGCCGCCGACAATCTCCGTCGACCACCGCCGCCGCTTCCGGCCGATCCCCGCCAGCCACCGACAACCTCCGGCCGACCCCGCAGCCGCCGACCGCCGCCGTCGTCTCCGTCCGACCGCCTCTGCCGGACTGCCGCCGCCGGAAGTGGAAGAAGAAAAAAAAAGAAATGGCAATTTTGTCATTTCATCAAAAAATTCAAAATTATCCCACACTTAAAAATCATACCAAACATAATGCAATTTTACATTATATATTACATTTCTATCACAATAATTTCTTTTATCATTTACATACTAATCATTAGTTTATTTTATCCTCCAAACCAAACGTAGCCTATATATATAACACCATAGGGATAATATGATATATATCGAGGGTAAATGGAGGTGCCTCGTGTAAAAAATCCAACAAGACAACAGTAAAAAAAAAAAAAAAAAAAANCAAAACAAAATTCTCGTTTTGATATTTCCAAACAGTACAATTAAATATGAAAATTTCAGTAATTAAAAATTATATTTTTAGATTTAAATAACTTCAATATATAAATTTTTTGTATTTTTTTTTACGTGTGACGTGAATTTACACCGCGTCTAGTTAATAATGTGTCCACCGATTAAATCCTCAAAAACCAATATAAAAAACCAAGATTCCTAGCTTAAAAAACAAAAAACAAAAAAAAAACCAAGCTTCCTCCATACATTTTGCATTGACCATCTCTTTATAAATATTAAGGTCTGGTTTTCTCGAGTACAATGAATAAAGCCAAAATGTTGATAATGAAGCCTAAGGTCACCGGAGTTTCATTCCCATCTCCGGTCAGGTGTGGTGGCTCACCCGGTGGACGAGGCGGCTGCGAGGCGGCTGCGGGGCTGGAGGTTAGGCCTTGTGGAATGTATGTTCAAAAGAGGACCAAAGACACAAAACCTTGTGTTCCTAATATTACGGTCAAAGTGAAATATGGCTCATATTTTCATGAAGTGACCCTTAGTTCTCAAGCAAGTTTTGGTAATTTGATCCCTTGCCCACTATTTCATTCCATTTTTCGTTTCTAAATTTGGATCAAGATGGCAAGCCAATGGTTTATTTTGCTAAACATGGCGATGAATGCCACTGCATGCAGGGGAATTAAAGAAAATGTTAGCAGGGAAATTTGGATTGAATCCACAGGATCAAAAACTGATGTTCAAGGAGAAGGAGAGGGATTCAAAAGCATTTCTTGATGTTGTTGGTGTGAAAGATGGATCAAAGATTGTGCTTATTGAAGATGAATTAAGCAAGGAAAGAAGGATTCTTGAATCGCGCAGGAATGCCAAGATGGAGAGAGCATCAAATGACATCGCAGCCATTAGATTGGAAGTCAACAAGCTTGCAAAACAGGTATACTAATTTGAAATCGGTAAATGACCAAATTCGACCCCAAATTAACCAAAATCCGCCAACGGTAGATACAGTATATTTCTTACTTAAAGATCCCTGGTTTGAATACTGTTAATGAAAACGAAAGGTCTTGGAGACAGCTTGACCATATAATAAGTCTGATTCAACTCGACTCTAGGTCAGTATGATCAGTCCAGCATAGCTCCAAGAACCTAATGTGTAGACCAAAGCTCCTACTACTTTTTTCCCTAACAATTTCCCCTTACATTATATTAATCATTCTTATGATAAAAGTCATTTTATTTTTGTTCTTGATGTATTGGTAGGTGGCATCAATTGAATCAACAGTTAAAAGCGGCAAGATAGTTGAGGAGCTTGTTTTATTGAGCTTGACTGAATCATTGATGATTCAGTTGATAAAATTGGATGGGATTTCTGCCGATGGAGAAATCAAATTGCAAAGAAGAATGCAGGTCGATAGCTAGTTACAATAATCTACTTACTAGAAAAAATTTTGTTTATTCTTAATTTGATTTAAATATTGGAGAAATGAAATGTTCTTGTACATACTTGCTATATGATTATTAGGTGAGAAGGGCGCAAAAGTACATTGAAATTCTCGATTCCCTAAAGCCAATGAACTCTGATATTCTAAACAAACCGAGACAGGAAAATCTTCATGAACAGAGCAAACCGGGAAATTTCGATCCTAGGAATAACTCGGAGCGAGTGGTCATAACAACAAAATGGGAAACATTTTGATTTCATATATATACCGCCTAAGGGTAAGCTGAATCAGAGTATCCAATTATGATCGAGTTTTTCCCATGACTTGTTTCTCGTGTCATATATATCATTCAGCGGACGAAAATATACCCCTTCAAAATTTACATTTGGTGCACTCCATCCACGCTATTTAGGAGATAATGCATGTGGATGGTAAGGTGGTATATATCTCGTTCCAATGTGTATATTAAAAGGGTCTATATACACTGATTTTATTTTATATAAAGAAATAAAACTAGGTCTTATAAGTTTGGGTTTGGAATTTAATTTTCTTTATTTCCATAGGTAAAATTAGATTAGATGTCCTTTCTTCTTTTCTTTTTCTTTTTTTAATGAAATAATGGCATTTATTATTATTATTATTATTAATTGAAAAGTAATGGCATATTTTATTGTTACACTTGACATCTTATAAAATAACACGTACGTGAGATAAGCGAAATCCAACTTTTTTGGAAATATTAATTTGTTCTAGAGCTAAATACCCGGGATTAAGATATTTATATAGATTTTGGGATCTTGGTATCGGTTATGATATTCGGTTGAGATTTTGTTAAAATTAAAGAAGGAAAATGAAATTAATCTATCTTTTTTACCACTGTTTTAAAACATAAAAACATTTACAAGTTGGATTTGATTAAATTATATTTTTTTTTTAAAAAAAAGACAATTTTCGAATTGCAAGATCCATTTCTTGTTTCAAAATAAAGGATTGAAAATTTTTACTAAACATTATGATCTTATCTCAACAAATTATTTTTTCATTAAATTTTGAAGTTAGAATCTATGAAGTTATAATTGCAAAATAAAAATGTTTAAAAAATAATAAATATTGTTGAATATGCATGTTTTAATGCACATTTTTTTGTGGCAGACAAACTATATTGACTCTTATATACTAATAAATTAATTGAATTAAGAAAAAAAATGTAGGCTTAAAAAAATAATTGAACGTAAATTTTAATTCGATCTACAATCTAAATTAAACGTAACACGAATAAAATAAAATTTAACAATGTCAAAATTAGATAAAATAGTTGATGAAATACCGAATTATAAACGAGTATGATCACAATTTATTAAAAACAAAGGGTAATCATTCTTTTTATTTTATAATTTATTTTTAACATAGTGATCAATATGACCAGAAATCGAAAACCTCACTAAACATCATTTTAAGTTAAATAGGTTCTAAAACGATAGTATATAAAAATTGACTAAGACGGAAAATACCAAAGCCTAATAAAAGAAATTTAATTGCAACCGAAAGTTCTCCATGCCAAATCCTAAAACTTACCTATTTAAACCAAAACTAACAAATGTTTTTTCCAAATAAAAAAATATTATCAAGGCAAGTCCTTGACAATGGTGATACCCTCGGACATCTCAACTTTAGCATCCTTATTATCATTCTCATCAGTAACAAACTTCTTCCAGCGGGGGTGAGCCTTCCATATATCGGCCATCTCCTCGATCGGAATGCCCTTTGTCTCCGGGAAGTAAATGATGATGAAACATGTCATAACAAACACAAAGAACGCGAAAAAGACGAACAACAAATACCTCAAGTGACATAGCATCATTGTGAATATTTGGGCTATGACAAATGTGAAAAACATGTTCACACAAACATTGACACTCTGTCCCGCAGATCGAACCTCGAGTGGCAAAATTTCGCTCGGCACCAGCCATCCCAACGGCCCCCAGGACCACGCAAAACCAGCTATGTATACGCAGATTGCTATAACCACCGAAGTCGCAAACGGTTTCGACAGTTCTTCAGCGGGGTGCCCGCTTAGTCCAAACTTAGTCGCAATACAATAGGTGATAATAATCTGCATCAATTTTATTTAATTATATTTTTTTAAAAAAACAAAAAATGTTACATATGATGAAAGTTTCATGAATGAAAGTTAATATAATAATAGATTACCTGACAGACAAGCATCTGTACGCCGCCTTCGATAAACAGTGCCTTCCTTCCAAAACGGTCCGCAGATAAAATGGAGACAAAGGTGGCAACAGAATTGACACCCCCGGTAGCAACAGAAGAAATCAACGAGGCGTTGTTTTCAAACCCAATAGTTTTAAACAAAACAGGAGAATAGAACATGAAAACATTCATGCCCGTGAATTGTTGGAAGAAGGGAATAAGAATAACAAACATAAGTTGAGGCCTATATTTCCTTTTAAACAGATTTATCCAAGGGTTCTTTATTTTCTTGGATTCGATGCTAGCAACCACTAAATCATTGAACTCCTCATCAACGTCATGGACTCCTCTGATTTCTCTCAACCTTGTTTTGGCTTCCTCTTTCCTATCTCGTTCAATCAGTGAGTTGGGTGTATCTGGGAGGAACAACGACCCGATTATGAAGATCAAGGCAGGTACTGCGGCGCCACCTAAACTAATACGCCACCCGTTTTTGTGTGACGCTGTGAAATAGTTCAAAGCATATGCAGCCAGGATTCCAACGGTGATGGAAAGTTGGAAGCAGATATTCAATGCCCCACGATATTTGTATGGAGCCATTTCGGACAGATATAGCGGTGCAGACTGCGACAAGGATAATGAACGGAAGATTAGTTCACGTTTTATGCATAGAATTTAATTCGAAAAACTATACCTGATTGGCGAAACCAATGCCGAAACCGAGAAGTATACGACCCCCGATGAGCATAGCGCGGTTGTGGGCAAATCCGTTGACCATAGAACCAATGAGGAAGAGGCCACCTCCTAAAAGCATGGAGAGGCGCCGCCCACAAGTCCTAGTGACCCTAGAGGCGACAATGGACGCCAGCAGGGCAGCCAAATAAAGGGATGAAGTGAAAAGTGTCAAGATTGGATCGTTGAATTTGCAATATTGATTAGTGCTTCCCACGTTCAGTTCCTCCTTCCTGTACACCTTTGGAAAGAATTTCTCCAAGAAAGTAGGCATAGATGTCACCCCACCTACACACACCAAAAAACTCCAGTAATTGTAAAAAAAAAAAAAAAACAAANATTTTGTTATCAAATATTTAAATTTAACTTGACAATCCAAATTTAATAATATAACTTCATTTATTTTAAAATTTTACTCAACACTTAATAAAATAATATATTGTTTTTAGAAATATATTTTTAAAAAAGGTTTAGTAAACATTTAAAATTTTCGATCCGTCCTCCATTTTGAAAAAAAGGAATGGAACTCGTAAATGCTCTTAAAAAAAAAGAAAGTAAACATACAAATGGAATTTGATTTCCAAATCCTTGGAATTTTCAAATTCAGGTCAAATTCAAATCGATTTTTTTTAAAACATAGTGTAAAGCTAAACAAAAATAAAAAACAGAGATGTGAATTTCATTTTTCTTATCCTTAGTTTTAACAAAATCTCAACCCAATAGCATAACTAAATATATTTTACCAAGATCACAAAATATATAAAAATCTTAGTCCCAGACATTAAACTTTAGAATAAATTGATATTTCGAAAAACTTGCGTTTTGGTTATCGGTTCCGATTTAGTGGGTATTTTATGGATAGTCAATCACATATTTAAAAATGTAATGTAACGATATACCATATTGTTAAGTAACAATAAAAAATTTCAAGATATTTCAAAATTAATAATAAATAAATATATTAATTAATAAATAAAACATGGCTGTATTATTTCATAAAAATATCTAAATATCATAGATAATGTACTTTTTAATAATATATATAACAAAATCTCAACCGAATAGCATAACAATATATTATACCAAGATCACAAAATATATAAAGATATTAATCCCAGACATTAAACTTTAGAATAAATTGATATTTCCAAAAACTTGCATTTTGGTTATCGGTTCCGATTTAGTGGGTATTTTATAGGTAGTCAGTCACATATCTAAAAATATAATATAACGATATAGCATATTGTTATGTAACAATAAAAAATTTCAATATATTTCAAAAAGAAATAATAAATAAATAAATAAAACATGCCAGTATTATTTCAATAAAAAATGGAGGAAGACAAATCTAATTTCTCCTACGAAAATAAAGAAAATTAAATTTTCAATTATAACACCTATTTTATTCCTTTATATAAAATAAACTAATGATACATAGAAACTTCGCACAAGGTGGACCTTGTGCCTCATTCCACACCATTTTTAATACGCAAATTGGAATGAGATAGCACCTTAAAATTCGCATTTCCTAAATAGCATGGATGGAGTGCACTAAAGTTATTCAATGGTGTTATGCATTTAAATTTAGAGATTTCATAACAAATCGGATATAATAAAGTTTGTTGAGTACAAAAGTTCAAATCTTATCGTCATATAGTTTTTTAAATTCAAACATTACTTTTTATTATAGTTGGAATTAAACTAAATTTTAGTTGAAATCTTTTTTTTCATTTTTTAAAATATATTTAGTAGAAGTTATTCTAAAAAAATTGAAGTTTGTTCACTTTTTTTAGAAAATGTTAGGATCAAACTGTTATAATCTAGTACTTATCACTAAGTCAAAAACTTTAGCCATTAGCCAAGATGCAACTTTATTTTCTTTATAATCGTGACAGCGCATAGTGCATCTAATTGATAACTAATAGGTCGGGTTGCTGACTCATTAGCTGGGGAGGTGCATGTCTATCTGCTGGTGTTGCCTCATATCCTTTAAAGATCAATATTAACTGTTTCCTACCATTGACCATGTCTCCAGAAGAGACAATATTATATGTTAAGATCTAGTATCACTCTTTTACAGCCCATCTAGCCAACCATATCAAGTGGCACAACGTCAGCAGCTTAACGCACGGAGGTCATCCATCACAGTACTGCTCACACTCATGCACACTTAACCCAACAATCCCCTCAAAAAGTATATAAATATGTTTCTTGGGAGACTTAAACACACAACCTCTCTCTGATATCAATTGTTAGGATCAAGAGCTTATCAATAGGTCAAAAGATATAACTGTTAGCCAATGCACAATTTTATTTTCTTATACTCGTGACAGAGCATAGTGCACCTACTTAGATGCTAATGGGTTGAGCTGTTGGGCGCATGAGTCCAGGAAAGTTCATGTTTATTTGTTTGTGATTTCTCATATATCTTAGAGATCAGTCTTATTCTTTCTCTACTACAGGCCCCATCACCAGCAGAGATAGTGTTACCCTTTAAAATATGGTCTCACTTATTTATGGCCACCTAGCCAATCAGATAAAGCGGTGCAACGTCAGTAACTTGATGCACAAGAATTTCTCGAGATGACACTAATCTCATTACTTCTCTAACTCATTCACGATTAACCCAACATTCTTATCCCCCACCAAAGAAATATAGAAATATGCTTCTTGGAATACTTAAATCCATGACTTCTCTCTGATGTTAATTGATATGATCGATTGTTGTATAATCGTTGAGCTACAATAGCACAGATCTAGAAATATTGAACACCGATTAACTAAATCGAGTTTGGTTTTCAAACTAAGTGGAAGAAACTTAAAATAATATTTCGTAAAAATCGATTACACATTTTGGTAAAACATTGAAAATATATGTAAGTTGAATGTGTAAAAATGTTTTGGTTGAAACATTTTAGCATACACTTGGTATGTAATATTTTGGTATTTGAAGAAACATAAAATATTTCAACAATGCATCTTAAAAACATAACAATACGTAAATGCAATAAAATAAATATGCGCAAATTTATTTATGGATGTTCGGAAAATAATAACTCTTACGTCACCTCTTCTTCCCCCTATGAAGGTATCGCTAGAAACTTTGATTTATACAACGCTTGTACAAACTCATTTCAATTTATGACTTATCTCTTGCATATTTGAAATTCCTAACACACTCGATTGTAGGCCACAACTTAAAAATCCGCATAATGTTTAACGTTTCTTAGGTCAAAATTACAAGCACCATCTTTAATGTCTTTGTGTAAAGACTCACTCATCTAAATTTTGATGTTAAACTCTCACTTATTATATGTGTGAGTTATTGTGTGTGCATGTATATCTCAAATACTCTCACAGTTAAGTTTGCTTTCATTCTAGGTAATTCTTCATATAGTTTGCTCATGCTTTGAATCCCCTTCCAAAGATTATATTTGCTCTTCAAGTTGTATTTATAACCTCCAACAATGATATAAATGTTTGAAACATGAATATGATAGTTGAAAAAGTTTCTATACTGTTTCAGATATTGAAACATTCATATTCGTGTTGCTAGATATTTGCTGAATTTGACCGCTGCTGAATTTTGATGTGCTGAATATAGTATGAAAATTTTGGGCTCTACTAGACGCAGCAACTACTGGTTACAACGGCTATTGATTTTTAGTAGTCATCTCTACTTGTTTGGGCTCTGCTGCATTTCGAGGTCTGCTGTTTTTCAACACTCATGATTTCAATAGCCATGTTTTTTGTTTATAACTCCTGATTCGTTGCATTCTGGGAAAAGTAATGAACATGAAAGCTGTAGCGTTTTTTTAGCTTTCCACATAATTAAGAATCACTCAATTTAGAGCTTGTACAAGAGCGTTATGCTCGAAACTCTTTGTTGCACCAGAGATTCTGCTGTATTGAATTTGAGTAAAACAAATTTTCGTCCTTTTAGACTCTGATTCAGTCCTCGACTTCTGAATATGATTTGTATCATTTTGAGTTGGCTGTTAACCATTTTGACGGCTGGTCATTTGAATCATTGAGCTATGAGATATCTAAAAAATACTTCAACTCGCCATAAACTAAGTTGTGGTGATTTTGGATTTCAGAATCCAAAATTTCCAACTTGACCAAAAAATACACAATTAAGTAAATATGTTAAAAACATAATAACAAGTTTTGTTATCATCAAAATCAAGATTTGTAGCATTTTGAAAATCAACATCACTCGTTTTAGTACTGCTCTCACTCATGAACGCTTAATCCAACATTCTCCCTCAAGAAGTATAGAAATATGATTGTTTGGAAACTTGAACTCATGACATCACTCTGATACCAATTATTAGGATCAAACGCTTACTACTAAGTCAAAAGCTATAGTTGTTAGTTGAGGTACAACTTTATTTTCTTATATATGTGTCAGTACATAGTGCACCTACTTGAGCACTAATAGGTCAGCTGTTAGGCCCATCAGTATGGGAAGGTGCATGTTTATCTTCTGGTGTTATCTCGTATCCCTTAGAGACTGGTCTTACATTTTTCTTACTGCTGGCATTGTTCCTAGCAGAGATAATATTACTTGTTAAGATCTGATGTTACTCTTTTACTGCCCACTTAGCCAACAAAAACAAGTGACGCAATGTCAGCAGCTAGGGCACGAGAACTTTCTACGAGATCACCCATCTCAGTACTATTTTCGTTCATGCACGTTTAACACAACATTCCCACTGACATCTCTTTGATACAAATTTTTGGTATCAAACGTTTACCATTAGGCCAAAATTTATATCTAATAGCCAATGTGCAACTTTATTTCCTTATACTCGTGGCAGCGTAGAGTACACATACTTTGACGCTAATGGATCAGGCTGTTATATCCATGAGTCCAGAAAGATGTGTTCTATCTGTTGATGCTGTTAGGCCCATGAGTACGGGAAGACCCAATAATTGAATTATATTTTCAATGTTTTGTACCCATTTTCATCCGTAAAAAGACGTGAGAGTTCAAAGAGTTGCAATTTTTTATTTTTATTTTTGAATCAAGGAGTGTAGAAACTTGTTTCCCTAACAACGACTAACCCCAACCCCGAACTCAAGTTTTGTTTGGGATTTTAAAGACAATTTCCCCTTACATTATATTATTAATCATTCTCATGATAAAAGTCATTTTATTTTTGTTCTTGATGTATTGTAGGTGGCATCAGTTGAATCAACAGTTAAAAGCGGCAAGAAAGTTGAGGAGCTTGTTTTATTGAGCTTGACTGAATCATTGATGATTCAGTCGATAAAATTGAATGGGACTTCTGCCGATGGAGAAATCAAATTGCAAAGAAGAATGCAGGTCGATAGCTAGTTACAATAATCTACTTACTAGAAAAAAATTTGTTTATTCTTAATTTGATTTAAATATCGGAGAAATGAAATGTTCTTGTACATATTAAGTGAGAAGGGCGCAAAAATACATTGAAATTCTCGATTTCCTGAAGCCAATGAACTCTGATATTCTGAACAAACCGAGACAGGAAAATCTTCATGAACAGAGCAAACCGGGAAATTTCGATCCTAGGAATAACTCGGAGCGAGTGGTCATAACAACAAAATGGGAAACATTTTGATTTCATATATATACCGCCTAAGAGTAAGCTGAATCAGAGTATCCAATTATGATCGAGTTTTTCCCATGACTTGTTTCTCGTGTCATATATATCATTCAGCGGACGAAAATATACCCCTTCAAAATTTACATTTGGTGCACTCCATCCACGCTATTTAGGAGATAATGCATGTGGATGGTAAGGTGGTATATATCTCGTTCCAATGTGTATATTAAAAGGGTCTATATACACTGATTTTATTTTATATAAAGAAATAAAACTAGGTCTTATAAGTTTGGGTTTGGAATTTAATTTTCTTTATTTCCATAGGTAAAATTAGATTAGATGTCCTTTCTTCTTTTCTTTTTCTTTTTTTAATGAAATAATGGCATTTATTATTATTATTATTATTAATTGAAAAGTAATGGCATATTTTATTGTTACACTTGACATCTTATAAAATAACACGTACGTGAGATAAGCGAAATCCAACTTTTTTGGAAATATTAATTTGTTCTAGAGCTAAATACCCGGGATTAAGATATTTATATAGATTTTGGGATCTTGGTATCGGTTATGATATTCGGTTGAGATTTTGTTAAAATTAAAGAAGGAAAATGAAATTAATCTATCTTTTTTACCACTGTTTTAAAACATAAAAACATTTACAAGTTGGATTTGATTAAATTATATTTTTTTTTTAAAAAAAAGACAATTTTCGAATTGCAAGATCCATTTCTTGTTTCAAAATAAAGGATTGAAAATTTTTACTAAACATTATGATCTTATCTCAACAAATTATTTTTTCATTAAATTTTGAAGTTAGAATCTATGAAGTTATAATTGCAAAATAAAAATGTTTAAAAAATAATAAATATTGTTGAATATGCATGTTTTAATGCACATTTTTTTGTGGCAGACAAACTATATTGACTCTTATATACTAATAAATTAATTGAATTAAGAAAAAAAATGTAGGCTTAAAAAAATAATTGAACGTAAATTTTAATTCGATCTACAATCTAAATTAAACGTAACACGAATAAAATAAAATTTAACAATGTCAAAATTAGATAAAATAGTTGATGAAATACCGAATTATAAACGAGTATGATCACAATTTATTAAAAACAAAGGGTAATCATTCTTTTTATTTTATAATTTATTTTTAACATAGTGATCAATATGACCAGAAATCGAAAACCTCACTAAACATCATTTTAAGTTAAATAGGTTCTAAAACGATAGTATATAAAAATTGACTAAGACGGAAAATACCAAAGCCTAATAAAAGAAATTTAATTGCAACCGAAAGTTCTCCATGCCAAATCCTAAAACTTACCTATTTAAACCAAAACTAACAAATGTTTTTTCCAAATAAAAAAATATTATCAAGGCAAGTCCTTGACAATGGTGATACCCTCGGACATCTCAACTTTAGCATCCTTATTATCATTCTCATCAGTAACAAACTTCTTCCAGCGGGGGTGAGCCTTCCATATATCGGCCATCTCCTCGATCGGAATGCCCTTTGTCTCCGGGAAGTAAATGATGATGAAACATGTCATAACAAACACAAAGAACGCGAAAAAGACGAACAACAAATACCTCAAGTGACATAGCATCATTGTGAATATTTGGGCTATGACAAATGTGAAAAACATGTTCACACAAACATTGACACTCTGTCCCGCAGATCGAACCTCGAGTGGCAAAATTTCGCTCGGCACCAGCCATCCCAACGGCCCCCAGGACCACGCAAAACCAGCTATGTATACGCAGATTGCTATAACCACCGAAGTCGCAAACGGTTTCGACAGTTCTTCAGCGGGGTGCCCGCTTAGTCCAAACTTAGTCGCAATACAATAGGTGATAATAATCTGCATCAATTTTATTTAATTATATTTTTTTAAAAAAACAAAAAATGTTACATATGATGAAAGTTTCATGAATGAAAGTTAATATAATAATAGATTACCTGACAGACAAGCATCTGTACGCCGCCTTCGATAAACAGTGCCTTCCTTCCAAAACGGTCCGCAGATAAAATGGAGACAAAGGTGGCAACAGAATTGACACCCCCGGTAGCAACAGAAGAAATCAACGAGGCGTTGTTTTCAAACCCAATAGTTTTAAACAAAACAGGAGAATAGAACATGAAAACATTCATGCCCGTGAATTGTTGGAAGAAGGGAATAAGAATAACAAACATAAGTTGAGGCCTATATTTCCTTTTAAACAGATTTATCCAAGGGTTCTTTATTTTCTTGGATTCGATGCTAGCAACCACTAAATCATTGAACTCCTCATCAACGTCATGGACTCCTCTGATTTCTCTCAACCTTGTTTTGGCTTCCTCTTTCCTATCTCGTTCAATCAGTGAGTTGGGTGTATCTGGGAGGAACAACGACCCGATTATGAAGATCAAGGCAGGTACTGCGGCGCCACCTAAACTAATACGCCACCCGTTTTTGTGTGACGCTGTGAAATAGTTCAAAGCATATGCAGCCAGGATTCCAACGGTGATGGAAAGTTGGAAGCAGATATTCAATGCCCCACGATATTTGTATGGAGCCATTTCGGACAGATATAGCGGTGCAGACTGCGACAAGGATAATGAACGGAAGATTAGTTCACGTTTTATGCATAGAATTTAATTCGAAAAACTATACCTGATTGGCGAAACCAATGCCGAAACCGAGAAGTATACGACCCCCGATGAGCATAGCGCGGTTGTGGGCAAATCCGTTGACCATAGAACCAATGAGGAAGAGGCCACCTCCTAAAAGCATGGAGAGGCGCCGCCCACAAGTCCTAGTGACCCTAGAGGCGACAATGGACGCCAGCAGGGCAGCCAAATAAAGGGATGAAGTGAAAAGTGTCAAGATTGGATCGTTGAATTTGCAATATTGATTAGTGCTTCCCACGTTCAGTTCCTCCTTCCTGTACACCTTTGGAAAGAATTTCTCCAAGAAAGTAGGCATAGATGTCACCCCACCTACACACACCAAAAAACTCCAGTAATTGTAAAAAAAAAAAAAAAACAAANAAAAAAAAAAAAACCATACAAAAACATTTGGTATAAAATTGTTTCGTTAACATTTATTCTAAAAATGTAAACATTTAGTTTCGATGCTGAATTTGCAAGCGAAATTATTCATTTTCTGAAAGCAAATTTACTGACACACACATAATAAACAAATATGGATTACCTGAAATTCCAATATCGTAACCAAAAATCAGGCCTCCCGTTGCACCAACAAGACACGTGAGAAGAACTTTACAGGTCAGTTCGCCGGGGTAAACCTTACGACTTCCGGTGATAATTCCAGGGCCGCCCATTTTTTCTACTCACACACAAATCTTTCTGAAAACTATGGCTAAACAATGCAAATACAAATGAACGAGCCTTTTTCATTTATAAAAGATATTTCAGATAATATCGATTCCAATCTTATATCGATTTATTTAACCGAATATCTAAACATCGTAGATTTTATCTAAACATCTGTAGATTTTGGATAATACGTTTTTTTTTTATATAAAAAAAAAGGTGATGATATTTTGTTTAGATTGTGCATAAACTTTTGATTTTCTAATCTAATCTAAATGTCTACATAACTTAACTACGAAAATAATTATTAATCTAGAAAACTAATTACGCAAGCACGTAAACGTGAATAGGGTTACTACTTATTATTTATTTATTAATAACAGTATGCATAATAAATGTTAAAAATTGTACCAATTTTTTTGGTAATAATTTCTACTAAATGTTTTTAAAAAATCGCAAAAAGGTTTGGCCAAAAATTTAGTTTCATTCCCACTAATCATCATAATAAAAAAAATGTTTGAATTTAACAAATTTTGTAATGATAAGATTTGAATTTTTATAATCAACAAACTCCATCATATCCAATTTTGTTATCAAATATTTAAATTTAACTTGACAATCCAAATTTAATAATATAACTTCATTTATTTTAAAATTTTACTCAACACTTAATAAAATAATATATTGTTTTTAGAAATATATTTTTAAAAAAGGTTTAGTAAACATTTAAAATTTTCGATCCGTCCTCCATTTTGAAAAAAAGGAATGGAACTCGTAAATGCTCTTAAAAAAAAAGAAAGTAAACCTACAAATGGAATTTGATTTCCAAATCCTTGGAATTTTCAAATTCAGGTCAAATTCAAATCGATTTTTTTTAAAACATAGTGTAAAGCTAAACAAAAATAAAAAACAGAGATGTGAATTTCATTTTTCTTATCCTTAGTTTTAACAAAATCTCAACCCAATAGCATAACTAAATATATTTTACCAAGATCACAAAATATATAAAAATCATAGTCCCAGACATTAAACTTTAGAATAAATTGATATTTCGAAAAACTTGCGTTTTGGTTATCGGTTCCGATTTAGTGGGTATTTTATGGATAGTCAATCACATATTTAAAAATATAATGTAACGATATACCATATTGTTAAGTAACAATAAAAAAATTCAAGATATTTCAACATTAATAATAAATAAATAAAACATGACTGTATTATTTCATAAAAATATCTAAATATCATAGATAAAGTATGTTTTAATAATAATAATATATATATATATATATATGATGATATTTAACTACTAATATAATTCTTTTAGAAATGTAACTATACAAACACGTAACACGTGTATAGGGTTACTAGTTATTATTATTATTAATAAAATTACACATAATAAATGGTAAAATTGTATGTTTAATAAAACGAACAAAATCCAATTTTTTTGGAATAATTTCTGCTAAATTTTTTAAAAAATTGAAAAGGTTTAACCGTTTAACTAAAAATTTAATTTCATTCCCACCCATCATCATAATAAAAAATAATGTTTTAATTTAACAAACTGTAATGATAAGATTTGAATGTTTGTAATCAACAAACTCTATCATATCTGATTTTATTATCAAATATCTAAATTTAATCGCACAATCTAAATTTAATGCATAATCTAACTTAGTTTATATTAAAATTTTACTCAACACTCAATAAAATAATAATATGTTTTTTTAAAAAAATAATTTTTTGATTTAAAAAATAATGTGAAGAAAATTAAATTTTACTCAACACTCAATATTGAAATCGAATTTTCTTTTGTTTTAAAACATAATGTAAAGCTCAACAAATGAAAAAAACAGAGATATGAATTTCATTTTCTTTATCTTTAATTTTAACAAAATCTCGACCGACTAGAATAACTATAAACTATACCAAGATCCCGAAATATATAAAGATCTTAATCCCGAACATTAAACTTTAAAATCAATTAATATTTCCAAAAAAATTCATTTTGGTTATCAGTTCCGATTTATATTTTATGGGTTAGTCAGCCCCATATCTAATAATGTAATGTAACAACAAGCCTTCCGTCCTAGAATTTTCGTTAATAAAAATTAATATTTAGACTAAAAAATGTAAACAAAAATTCAAAATTTTACGCACAATCTAAAAAATATATAAATATTCTCATATATATAGATTATATGTTAAATTAATATTAAATTATATTTGTATTTGATAATATGAAAATATTTTTTAAAAATTTTGATATTTTTTAATTTTTAAGATATATGTATCGAATATTTTTTTTGAAAATATATAACATATTAAATATATATTTTTTAAATATTTAAAAATTTCTTTATTCGTCTGCTTAAGTTATTCTCTCCTCCATCATTTCCTTATTATTTTACATTACAAACTTATTCTAATATTTTTTCCATCCTCCAACAAATGTTCTTTATTATTTTGTATTAAATGATTTATTTTAATATATTTTATCCTTAAAAAAATTTATTATCCGGGATTATTTATAAAAAAAATAAAATATCACACACAATCAAAACAAAAATAGTATATTATAATATTTAGATATTCGGTTAAGTTATAAATCAAAAATTCAAAAGTTTACGCACCATCCAAACAAATTATAAATAATTTACAATATCTCCATTTAAAAAAATAGTATATTATCCAAAATCTACAATATTTATATATTCGGTCAAGTGAATCAACAAGATTGGATTGATATCTTTTGAAATTTCTTTCTTTTTCTTTTATAAATAATTTGGTTAGTCCATTTTACTTTTTCCCAAACATTTTTTCAGTAGAGACTATGAATTAAGATATTTTTGAAATTTATTACGTATAATTTTATTATTAATATTATTTTTGACCCAAACATTTTTTCAGTAGAGAAAATTAATTAAGATATTTTTTAAATTTATTACATATAATCTTATTATTAATATTATTTTTGACTCATGATCTTTGGGTTTCGAAACCTTACACCTATATTTGGGCTTTATCTAGTTTATGTGATAATAAAAGCAATTGATCTTAGTTCTTCTCAGAATCTTAATCTATAACATTAACGAAATTTGGTTAAACTATAATTTTCTCTTATTATCTACCTTGGTAAAAACAAAAAAATCAATCAACTTATATTTTCTTTATTTTCGGAATTATCCACTTTTTTTGTGCACAAAACACTTTTAAATGTGGGCGTGTTTATATATTAATCATTTTATATTTGTTTGTACTTTGTAAAAAACTATTGCCAAAAATTTAAATTTCCTATGATAAAAATATTCAAAACAATTAAAAGTACTCAATCGACATTAAATAAAATACATTTATTCCACAAATTATCACAACAAATAAGAAATCTATGAGCTCAAAATTTTATCCAAGATGTTCATGAAATTATATCAGAATTCGATTATCTTATATATAGCTATCGATATCGTCAAAACTTTGAAAAAAACATATCCGTATAATTAAGATTTTATATTGCATTTTCTAACTACATTTTACTTTCTAAAAAATAATTCCAATATTCTTGAAATTTGGAGTTCAAGAATATTATTGAAATCAATTTACAGCAATAATCAAAACCTCCAATACCAAATTACCCTATATGCTTCACTGTTCATTTTTCCACTAATAGACACACTTAAGTAATCACTAGCACACTCATTATACTTATATATGTAGTGGTATATACTAATTGTCATCAATATACACTCATGTACTACAAAAAATAAAAAATAAAAAAATTCTGTATGCTAATATAATGATAATTTCATTCACGGTCTATTTATTTATTTTAAAAAATTATAAAAAGATACTCAAAATCTAGTTTTAGGGCTTGTTTAGAATTTTGTATAAAAAGAAGACTTTATTGAAGAAAATATAATTTTGTTATATATTTTTATGCAACAATTTGTACTGGAAATTTTGGTTATTGGATTCTTGAGTGTTGCAAATGTGGTTGACTAGCTCCATTAATTATGGGTGGAATAACTCACTTGGTTGTCCTCTATAATTTTCTAGGAGCGACTATCATATGATTATATATTGTTCTAGAAAATTCAAAATTACACCTACATCAATTTGTACATGATAGATTGTTCTAGAGATCGAGCTCCCGAGTCATCTTTAGTTCTATAGAAAGTTCCATAATATTCTAGAATCTTTTAAGATCTTTTGTCGCATTCTAGAATCTAGATCGAGTCTTCAAATTTCGATCTTCTAGCATTCTTCATTTTTTCTAGAATATTTCAGACTTCTACACCATCACAATTTAAAAAGTACTTGTTCCTTACGATAAATTGATTTCTTTGTCGAAGAACTAGATCGTGTTCGGATTTGCGAAATGAATATCAAATTTAAATATTTTATCACAAAATATAAATTTCTAATTTGAGATTTTAATAATATTTTATTTGTAAAATTGGGTCAATGAGAGTACAATCGTGTATCCAGGGCCCATAGTGCTAATTTGACCGAACATAAGTTATAATTAGATAAATTGTTATGATAACATCATTAAGATATATAATTTGATCTTAACCGTGAAATCAGCATGAAATAAAAATATTTTAGAAAATTATAGAAAACACCCACTTCGGTCCTTGATTTCTAGTAGAATTAAATTAATTTATAATTAATCCAGAGGAGTACAATGATCTACAAGTAACTACGTGAATTTGTTCATATTTCATAAAATTAGTCCAAGGTTGTTTCTTATAAAGGTTTCTTTTTTTAAACTAAGCTATGCATTCATTTATGAACATGATCTGGGCTTCCTAAATATAGTATTATGTAATTCTAGCTTTATGTTTATGCAAATCAAGGGATCACCAAATAAAGATATAAAATTTTCGAAATTTTTATATTTTTAATTTTATAATTTGTATATTTTTTAACCATATTTTTCTTAGTGCATGACGCGTATCATTAATATATAAATTGTTATCCCGAAAAAAAGTCGGATGAAGAAGATGACAACAGTGTGTCTAATAATATAGACAACAATGCACAACAACTTGGGGCGACCATACTTGCCTCGAAATTTGTTGTAAACACGAAGAAAGGGACTATTCAAAAAGTTGCTTCGTCGAACCCGGTGAATCCAGATTGAGGATGCCATAACTGTTTAAACCAGACGAACCTGATTTCTAGGATGATCATGAAGATATTAAGGCCATCGAGCATATGGATTCTAAATGGCACAAGGATCCAAGTTTTCTTGAAATGGCACGAGGATAGAGAGAGAGTTAGTCTTTTGTTAGAATTGTTCTTCCAAGAGTCGATCCCTTGTTAAAGAACATCCAACTGCTCCGTACATCGTTGGAAGCAAAAGAGGCTGCAATTGTTTATTATTGGAAGAATATGATTCATAAAGACTACACGAGAACTCTAGTAATATATGTTGACACTTAAAACACTATGTAATTTTTTTAAATACAAATTTTATTAAAATAAAGCCAAGTTTTAAGATGAAAAGCGATGCACATATTGAAAAACATAAAACGAGATAAAAAATTAGTTCTGAAAATGGTAAATGCAGGTCGAGTTGTTTTATTGTGAGGCAATTCAATTTTCTAAAATCATAATAAAAATGAGTAAAAAGTAATTAGGCATATGAAATATTGAATAAATGTCAAATTGGTACATGAACTTTTATTAATGGTTTTATTGGTACATATCCGTGGGATTCCGGCCAATTTCCGATGAACATTAATATAATATATCTAATTATTTTGTTGTAAAGGATATAACCTATCTAATATAAAAAATATAATATACAAATATTCCTAATTAAAAAAAAGAAATAAATTTGTATTTTTTTGTAATAAAGGGCAAATTGGGCATTTTAGTTAAATGTCATCGGAAATTGGCCGGCGCGGATATGTACCAATAAAACCATTAATAAAAGTTCATGTACCAATTTGACATTTATTCAATAGTCCATATACTTAATTACTTTTTACTCTAATAAAAATGTAAATTTTTTGCGAGACTACTGCTTAATTCAAGGGTGATTTTAGTTGACCTTTGCTTTATTCCTATGTGATTGGCCCATAACTTATAAAGCCCGGTCCATAAGATGAGGTGGCCCACACGCGGATCCAGCTCATGGCCCATGTGAGATGTCCACCTACAAGTGGAATCCAATATAATCCATCGGCTCAAATTAAACACCAGTCCACCCCACCGAATCCAACGGCTGTAAGACGTGCTTTCCCTCCCGCTACGAAAACTTCTCATCCTATTTCTGAACGCACATTAAAAAAAGAAACCCTAATTTCTCAGAATTCGAAGAAGAAAACTTCGAAGAATTTGTTGCTCACTACCCCTCCAATCAATCGAATAAGAGGTTACGATTCCAATAACAATGAGAGGGACAAAACGTTCTGCAATACCCGACTCTACTCCTCTTTTCAGTTCCAACGACTCTTATGTAAGTGTTTCTGATAGGTTTAGCGAATTGATTGAGTTTTAGTATTTTTGTGTAGTTAGATTTCAATTAGGTGTATGTGTATGACCCGTTGCAGATGCAAAGCAAAAGATTAATAATGGGATCTCAGTTTGATGCACAGAAGGCTGAACCATCATCAATCCAGCAGCGGCATATGTTGGACATGAAGAGGGCTGAATCTTCGAGGCAGCACGTGAGAGCTCTAAATTCCCAATTTGCAAGGTTCATCCATCCTGTTATTATGAATTTATTCTTATTTAAACCATTATTCCTTCATTGCATCGGTGCCTCAGTTTACGTTTGTTGAAGTTATTTGGGTGAAATTGCTGTAGAACTGGGCTCAAACTTTGCTGCACATTTACATCCAATAATAAACCGCCAGTGTTATATGATGGTTTTAATTCATTGCGACAATCGAATTTTATATTCTTGGAAGTTGATAATACTAGTTTGTCGTTTACATTATGATATGGCTATCTTAGAGTTTGTGATCTGTTCTGTTAGACTGAATGAAAAATGACGTCTGGATTGATAATAGTCAGCTGATTTGATTGTTACCTTGTGTTAGTGGTCCAGAGTTTTACCCCTTTAATGGTAAGATAATTGGCAATGCTTCATGAATGTATATTGTTGTTGCAAATAAGTTTTAAAATGTAAGAGTTGAAGATGTTCACAAGTTTCTGTTTTTTTTTCTGTATACTTTGTGATTTGAATGAAACACGTTTAACGTGCTATTTTGTAGATCTCTTTTACATTTCTGGGTGTAACAGCACTGAAATTCTACATTTGAATATCTTAATATGGGCATGCTAACATCTGTAATTCTCATATTGACCAGTTGGATACAAGCTCAATTACAAAGCCACCCGGATGAGCTTTGGGAAGACGGAGTTCAGGATTACTTAAATCATGCTAAGAGCATTTTGGTCAGTTCCTAGTTCCTACATCTTCTTACTTTCTTGTGTCTTGAAGCAGAGCATAAAACCTGAAACGTGGGTTTATGCCCCATTATTTTCAACATGTTTTATTATAAGAACGATGAACTTGTGCTAGAAATTTAAAAACAAATTATAAAATATAAAAAACTGGAAAAATATTACGGAAGAGAAATTGAGGTGGAGGTGCAATAGGCATAAAGTAGCACTGCTTTAAGAATGATTAATTTTTATAGCACATGATTTGACATAGTTTGGATTTTAAAAATGTATAAATGACAAAGCCACGAGATAAATGTTTTTTTTTCAGAAGAAAGGTTATCAAGCTAGATAAATACTTATAATATTTTTAAATAAAAGAAAAGCTACTAAAATAAAAATGATAATAAACCCATTAACCAAGGGTAGCCTAGAGGGTGCCCTAGGCTGAAAGTATTGTGGCTGAAATGGTTGAGCTCCCAAAAAGGAGTTGTTTTGATATAACATTCGCAGAAGGAAAAGAAAGTAGAATACGATTATTTACAAGGAATTTTACTGTATTCATATTGAACCTCTCAGCACTCTCTATAATACTTGTATGATTGTATTCACATTGCAGAAACTCTTGAGGAATTGAAATAGGTTTTTCTCTAAATGTACCAGTGGTGGTTTTACATGTCCCTATAATTGCAGGAAAAATTTAGTGATGTTGTTAACTGGCTCAAGATAAATGCCTCAAAGGGGGAGAGTTCCCACCAGTCATTCGGTGATGCTCAAATGAAACCGACCTTTGGAATTGGCATAAACGGTAACTACTTGGTTTTGGAAAAACCTGTGTTTCCCCCTACTGTTACCATGGGCCTTGGTCTGAATTCCGGCAAGCTGCAATCAAATGATACTCAAACAAAACCAGCATTGGAAGCTGACAAAAACATTGCCAACTTGTTTTCCGTAAAACCTGAGTTTCCGGTTGCAACCGCAAGCTTTGGAGAGAGTTCCTCCCAGCTGCATTCAAATGATACTCAAGTGAAACCATTTTTGGAAGCTGACAAAATCAATCACAAACCTGGGTTTCCTCCACCAGCTGGAACTGCAACGTTTGGAACTTCATGGACCCCTGGAATTCTTTTTAATAATAATAATACAACATTTACATTTGGAGGTATTGTAACGTTCTCTGTGGATTTGCAACTTTTTCTAATGTGAATAATTATATATGCAGTGTTTTCCCGTGAGGTTCCAGTAAGTAGTCAAATACATTTGTTATGTGTTTCTCACTGGCTACTCTTTGAAGGCATGTGGAGCACACACTGGCGTTAGGATTTAGCAGATTTATGATATATTATTAAATGGATGGAAGAGGATGTGTTTTTTGCGGGATGAAAGTTGTAGCCTGTCTAATGTGAAAATAATGGTTTATTGAGAAATTAAATATGTGTCACTGAGTAATATTTATCAATAGGGGAAAGAAAATTTTTTCTTGGTTCAGTGAGCTGCAATGGTAGCAAAGGGGATTAACATTTTGTTGGTCCCAAGCTTAAGATGACCGTGATTCATGGAATTGATAACCAAGTACAAGCCTATTTAAATCTTTCACAACTCTCACTGACGTCATGGGAAAGTAATGACTTAGCTTTTATGTTAAATTCTATTTAAATTAAAACAAATTTTAATATAATTAACAAGTCAATTTATAGCTAGTATTCTTGTCTTTTTAATATGATTCAGACTTTGAATTTAAACATAGAGTGAGATTACCCCTCTCCAGCCAAACATGCGAGCCTTGAAACATGTGGCCCCTTTTAATTCATCTTAATGTTCATTATCCAACAAATTTTGAAGTGTGTATAAAATGAAAACTACCGTTTTCATCTGTGTATAAGCCAGAAAATGGGGCCTTTTCAGGCAGTAATCCAAGCCACACTCACTTTTTAGTACCCTTTGAAGCCACTTCGACATTTTTTTGTTCTAGGGCATACCGACTATCAAGATATTTTTGCCATTCAATCAAATGCTTTCTGATCTAGTTTCTTACCTGTGAATGATATGGCTTCAGTTAGAAGATTCTTTTCTTCTTTTGGCCCTCTGGACCATCATTTTTTATGTTATGGAAATGAAAATTAATGGATCGTCTGACTATATCTTCTTGTCTTCTAGGAAATCAGGTTTCTGCTCCTGCAAATGTGAATTTAGTTCCCGCTAATCATGAAGTTTCCAACGAGGAAGATGGTGGTAAGAGTTTAAGGTTTTAAATTTGAATGGATGAATTCATGTTTTTAAATTCTCATGCACCTAGATTGTCTTGGCATATGTTATACACTTATCTTGTTGTAACCACAAAAATATGCTAATAATCAGCAAAAATAAAGAAGGATATGAGCTGTGGAATATGATGGCATAAAATGAAAATAAGGTTCCCAGAGGTAATTCTTTGTGCCTGGGAATTCATCTCTAGGGCCCAATAAGTTTATCATGATACTTTCTTATGCTTTGTGTATGGACATTTATTTCCGGTTTTGGTTTTGCATGCTTGCATTTGTGGTAGCATAAACTTTATCTTCTTTATGAACACAGTTAGAATAGAACCGAAAATCAGATGTGGTTCTCATGGCATATGGATATATTTAATTTTTGGTGGTTTATGGGTGAAGCCTTAAGCTAATGAAGCCCTTCTTTTACAATGTTATTCTCTAGCATCGATGATTTAAAACTGACTAATGTATACACTCCCTTCATCTCAAAATGAAGATTTCATTTACTAGAATACTCAACAAAATGATTTGATTTTGACTAGCGTGTATAATGAAATTTTCAAATGTGATTTGTGAATTATATGATTAAATACTTGGAAGATTGATTAATTCAGTTATTTGTTCTTGCAAATTGTAATTAAAAGAATTAGTCGAGTTGGCTGATCGATTGCAACCATGTGAAATTCGGAAAGGGAGTATAATTTTTCACAATACAATTTTTCCTAAACATGTGAAAAATCACCTGATGAAAATTTACTCGATCTTCATTGTTCACCGTGATCCGATGATAGAAAAAAGGTTTTCGCATTCATGTTCAAAGCAATGGATTATACCATTCCTCAAACTTATGCTTACGTTCAATGTAGTTTGGTAGTATTCTCTTTATGTATTGAATCTTGATCTTTATCAAGTCTTTTAGACATAAGTGCCTGAACTTTGTACATGCAAAAGTCAATCATCCATGCCACATTAAATGCCTCGAGGAAATTTCGCAAATTTTATGATGGTATGACCTACAAAATTAAGATTTGTAATTTTTTTTTATGAAGATAATGAATGAACAATTTTTTAATCATACGTGCTTAGCAAATTGAAGAATTTCACAGACTTGTCAAATTCACTGCAAATGTTGCTAACCTTTTGTAGAGTGAAGTCTTGAGACATATGTAAACTAAATCTTGCTATCCCAGCGAAGAAGTTGCATGTTTCTCAATATATCTACAAAACACGAGGCCTAAGGGTATAAATGGACTGGGTCTTTGAGCCAATCCTAGTCCAGCTGGTTTAGGATTAAAAGCAACCTAACCAACCAGTCCAGATTGGGTTAGTCCAATTTAGCTTTTAATGTTAATTCTTAGTTATTTTTTAAATTATAAAAAAAAAAACTGAAATAAAATAATCAAATATACGATGTATATCAGGAAATTTTAATGAATACTTTAAAAAAGAAATTAACTTATTATCAAGTAATCGTTATGGATCAATCGCGCAGATAAAAATAACCCGCTTGAATATTAATTTGTTTGATTAGGGCAATATTGAATTGAATTTTCACCAGTGAGGATCAGATTTTTGGGTTTCTGAGTTTTGATAACAGTGTTACATACTCCCAGAGTATTATGGTTATTGGCACTACACATGACATTGTTTTTCTTTTTTCGCATGGATACTACTGTGATTTCAGTGAAGTGTGTGATTTAGGACTTGGACTAATATTGTCTAAGCTCTGTACTTCTTTGCTTGCCTATGTCCTTTATTGAAGATGATGCCGAACAGCCTAGCATCCCATCTCTAATAAGGAGTGAAGAAAAGGGAATTTGTGTCGTACATGAAGTCAAATGCAAACTTTATGTGAAGGTAATTATGTGCGAGCTGTAATACTCCTAATTATTGCTTGTTCCTTTGAAATGCACGTATCTAATCTGTTCGTTTGATATTGGTCCATACTGTTTTTCTTTAAATGGTAATTATTCTACTTGTAACCTTGAAATACTTTCAAGATTTATTCTTTAGGCGAGAACTGACTTCTTAGTTGATTCGTTGGTTTCCAAGCGAGTTAACTCCTTTAAGATCAAACAATTCCATCGAATTGGAAACTTCCAGATAGTTGTTTGCAGATCAACCATTTGATATTCGGGGGATATCATATCTCGTGTCCCTCATTAGCAATTTTGAAATCGATTCCTTCAAATCTATTGCTCAAATCAAATCATTCAAACCAAATGCGACTAAAGATTTTACCCAAATGGAAATTAATAAGTGATTTTCATATAAGAATCTTAAGATAATCACACAAGGAATATCAGACTTTATTTTAATTTTGCTCGATCCATCCATTCATGAGGTCAAGAAAGCTAATGGATTTTGAAAGAATTCCAAATCGAGATTCCTGCAAATTTCTACCGATCAAGGGGCTCTGATTGAATTGATTATGGTTGTTTTTTGAGGTATCTGGAGTCTTAACTGTTTTTTTATGTAACTGAATTTGGTGTAAAGCTACGTAGCTACCATGTATCAAGGTGGTCGAGTCCAAGCACAGTGCACAGTTTTCAGCTATTCAGTACCACAGACATACCAATAAGAAATAAAGGTCTAAAATGTCATTTGGCTGACCAGTTACTGTAGCGAAACCAATTATGATGCTGGCGGAGTGAGATTTTGTGCCATTTCCAAAACTGATAGCTGTAAAACTATGATTTCGTGCATGTTTTATGTTTCTATACCTCATGCTTTTATACAAACATATTTAATCGCACCAAGATTCAAAATAATGCGTATTGACTTGTGTTCTATCATGTGATAAAAACAAATTTTTGCTAATTGCAGAGTACGCAACATTAAATATTTTTTTCCAGTGAGGATGTGTATCACTTTACATGCATGCATCCTATTTCTCTATAAAGGAAAAGCTTTTGGTTGTTTGCTATCTTTTACTTTTTTCTTATGGAACTCTATTCTTTTTCGATAGAATGTGGCTTGCTAGATATGTTTATTTTTCCGACTGCATCAATTTTACTTAATGATTTTGGGGCATACCTCATTATTGATGTTACTGTATGCTCAATTGTTGAATGTCATTTGAGCTTCTTGTCATGGTTATCTTGTGTTCAGTCAATTGACCCAGCAGACAGAGATACATGGAGAGACAAAGGCATGGGTCAACTAAGCATCAAATGCAAGGAAGGTGTTACCAAGGGAACCAAGGAATCAAAGCCAACCATCATCATACGAAATGATGTATGTTCATTTCTTAGATATTTTGTATCCCATCGTTCAAAGAATCCAATATCGTAATACTACCTAATGTCTTCTATGGTAAATACCTCGTTTTTAATCCTTTCATTCCTTGTATATTCCTCTCCTTTATTTTGGATGTCTGAACTTTGTGGGGATTTTCCTTCCCTATTCGGCTATTCCATATCATGTTTTCATATTGATGCACTGTGAACACTTCATTAAGCAAGTAATGGTGTCAATATTTTTTGGGAGGAAAAAGTCTAACCTTGTTCTTTAGATGTACCTGTAAATTTTAGGGAGCGAGCTGTGAAAAAGAATGTATGTAATGCATTTGATGTGAATCAAATTAGTAGTACTATTTTTTTTTTTCTCAACATGTGGCATCAGTTACTGTTTTATCTTTCTTCTGTGTTTCCTTCAATTGTCGCAGGTGGGGAAAGTTTTGCTGAATGCTTTGTTATATCCAGGCATTAAAACAAACACGCAAAAGAATTCCGTTGTAGCTATATTTCATACATCGGTAATGTATCTTGACTTTTTAAAATTATTTATTTCTGCTGATCTATCCTATTTGTTCTGTTTATACCTAATGGTTGTGGCTTTTCTGTTTCTTTGAACTAAACTAGTAGAATTCTTGGTTGCAAGAACTATACGAGTACACTCGATTTGCGTACAGCTCAGGGTTCTAAATCATTTGTAGTTTGGTTCCACTTTGATTTCCATTTTTGTTGTGCTTTACATCACTACAAATGTCTACTAGGGCAGAACAGTTTTTAGATCTTTATTCATTAGTGGTCTGCTTGAGCACTTTCTGAATGTTGGTCTCTTTTTGGTTTATTAAAGACTGATGGCGACAACAGTGATAATGTTGTTGCACGAACATTCTTGATGAGAACTAAGACCGCAGAGGATCGGGATAAGCTCGCGGCTGTTATTCAAGAATATGCTCCTGTAGCCTGAGAATGAAAAGTACATGGAACAAACGTACGTTGTTGTAATCTTGTTCAAGAGTTCAAGTCCCTGCTAGCATCTCCAGGTTTTACTCGATGGAATGATTTTTCGTGGGTTTTGAAGACGGGGGAAATTTTTGAAGATTGAGGAACCATAAATTAAAAGTTCGAGGAAATCCCGAGATGTATACTACGCTAATATAAACTTCTATGTTTTGTGGAGATCAAGAAAAACACCTCACAAGCTAGGGCAGGCTGTCATCGAGCTGGGTACTTCTTAGTGTACTCGGTCATGTAAGAATCATACAATATTTTTGTGCGATTAGTTTCAGATTTATATTATTTTTGACTTTTATCTGCCTTTTCTTTTTGCCACTGATCTCTGTCAAAGTTTGTCGAGATAATAAGGACAACACTTTGTGAGATGAAGATATGCATGATTGCAAATTTAACGAGTTGAAATTATAATTTGAGATGTCATTTTATCCGTGGACGCTGAAGTGAACACGATAAGTTAGCAATATATTAAAACTTTTTATATATATTATATATTAAAAAATAGATGATTTGACATTATGAACAAAATTTAAAAAATATTATTCATGATAATTCTCAACTACTAGATTGATATGATGTTAGTATTTCTTTTACTTAGAAGCCCGAATTTATTCTAGAAAGCAAATAATACACTGAAGGATAAATCTTGATTAATATTTTTGAAATTTTCCATTTTAACAAAAATACCTTAAATTGATTAGCTAGAGTTTTGCAAAAAATTTATAAGCTTGTACATCTTAAAATATTATGAAAAAATAAAATTTTAAAACTAAATGCAGTATAATTAAAATAAGTTTAACTGAAAATTAAATCAAACGTGTGTGGAAATAATTTGTAGTTTTGTGCTATATTGTCAACATTTTACCTACACGGGATTTTTATTTTATTTTATTGTATTGTAACTGGATATTAGTTAATTGTAATTATTAATATTTAAACCTAATGCATGGCACTTAAAAATTATATAACATAAATGGAACTTTCGTGGAAATTTACCTTTAAAATTGCTGTTAATTATGTCTAGATTTAATGCAAATAATTTCACTGCCCTGTCAAAATTCTTGATCTTACCCAATAATTTAGCAAATAAATTTGTTCAAGTAAAAATGGAAACAACCATTGAATAGGGGATACGCAAAAATAAAAATTTAAGTTTTTAAAGATAATATTATTTAAAGAGTTTTATTTTTGTATGATTTGAAATTGAACTAAATAAATATTGAATTTATTGAGATCCCAAGGAATATATGGACTTTATCATNGATTACTCATATTTCAAAGAGCTTAGGGATTAATGAAAAGGAAGGTTTGACTTTGGTCGATTTTATATTATAATATAAACCCAAAGTGTCTTCGAGAATTGTACGATTTAAATTATAAAAGTAAAAAAATAAGAACAAAATTATTAAATAATTTAGATTTTCCAAATTCCTCGGACTTTTCGAAATAAATGAAGAGAGGACTTTGGCTTTCCCCACGGATCGCCAGCACGCCGCCGCCGCCCACCGTCCCTTATAAACCCCTCTCCTCTCTTCATCGCGCAGATCGCATTTCGGCTATAATCACTGGAAAAATTGATCATGGGAAGAACTTAAATGCGATTAACGCTCTAAATCTTGGCCCATTTCAGCCTGCTTTATTCTTGCACTCGGGAAATTGAGAACAATCCTAGTTTTTTTGGGGAATTTTAATGGCGCAACTGAAACCCATACTCTCCCATTTTGATCCGATAATCCCTTACAGTCCTGCAAAGTTCAAACCGGACAAAACGGCGGCGTATGGCTTCCACCGCGTGCGTTTTCCTCCAAGAATCACTCTTTGGTCCTTCCTATTTCTCTTTTTGCTGCTTCTTTTCTTCTTCTGCTCTCCGCCTTCCGCCACTTCTGCCGGGAAGCGCCGTAGCCTCCAGAACAAGGGTTTTTCGGGCCGGCATAGGTTGAGCCCGAATTGGGAAACCAAGGCCCGGAACTCGGCGCGTCCTCGTTCTAAATCTGGCTTCTCTGTTTTGGTAACTGGGGCTGCTGGCTTCGTTGGAACCCACGTAGCCATTTCTCTTAAACAACGAGGCGACGGAGTTGTTGGGTTTGATAATTTCAACAATTACTATGAAATCGGGCTGAAAAAAGCACGGAAGTCCCTCCTTGAGCGCCATTGCGTGTTTATAATAGAAGGTGACATCAATGATGCTGCTTTGCTTGGTAGGTTGTTTGAGATTGTGCATTTTACACATGTAATGCATTTGGCTGCGCAAGCTGGTGTGCGGTATGCAATGCAGAACCCCAGTTCTTATATTCACAGTAATGTTAATGGCTTCGTTACCTTACTTGAGGCATGTAAAAATGCTAACCCTCAGCCTAGTATCGTTTGGGCCTCGTCTAGTTCTGTTTATGGTATCAATTCTAAGGTACCCTTTTCGGAAAAAGATAGGACCGATCAGCCTGCTAGTTTGTATGCAGCCACTAAAAAGGCTGGTGAAGAGATTGCACATGCTTATAATCATATATACGGGCTTTCGATCACTGGGTTGCGGTTTTTCACTGTTTATGGGCCCTGGGGAAGACCTGACATGGCTTACTATTTCTTCACCAAGGATATATTGAGAGGGAAAGAGATAAAGATATTTGAAGGGGGTAATCATGCTACTGTTGCCAGAGACTTTACGTACATTGATGATGTGGTGAAGGGTTGTTTGGCGGCCTTGGACGCCGCTGAGAAGAGCACCGGGAGCGGGGGAAAGAAAAGAGGTGCTGCACAGTACAAAATCTATAATTTGGGTAATACGAGCCCCGTGCCAGTCGCTAAGCTTGTGAGTATCCTAGAGAAGTTGTTGAAGACGAAAGCTAAGAAGAAGCTGTTGCCTCTGCCTACGAACGGGGACGTCTTGTTTACGCACGCGAATATAAGTTTGGCTGCGAAAGAGCTTGGTTATAAGCCCAGCACTGATCTGGAGAGCGGGCTGCAAAAATTCGTGGAATGGTATCTCGATTACTATGGCTCGAAGAAAAAGAGCCCCTGGTGAATCGCCATTTCCTAAACGAAATGGTGATTTTGACTTGGTTCATTTTCAATGTTTTCCTTATCAAATGCACATTTCAGTTTATGCTCCTATCCGGTATAGCTTGTTCATTTCTGAGAATGGTGCAGCCTTTAATTTGCTAGAATGCTATTATTATTTTTTATGGACATTTTAGATGGGGTTTCTGTTGGTTAAGCTACCACATTGCTAATTTTAGCTATTTCAGTCGTAGTCGAGACAATATTGTACATTCTCTGATGGTAGAGAAGATGCACTCATTCTGTGGTAATAATAGATGAGTAAAATGCACTTGTGCTTGTGTTTCTGCTTATGTAATTTTGCACTAAAATTTACGTTTTATCAATCCCAAGTGTCTCACTTTGGGAAAAGTTCGAAATGGATCTCATATACAATAACAAATATTAATCTGACAATGTCAAATTTCCAGAATCACCGAACAAATAGTATTTTCTACTATATGTTTTGTTATATGATATGAGACATACCGAGAGGTCAAATATTTGTATTGATTTTTTTATATGGAAAAAAAAACTGAAGAAATGATTTAAAATTATTTAGAAACTAAGTTCGTAAATATTTAACCAGATATATAGGAGAATATATTTTTTAAATTTATATTAAAATAATATATAAACAAATTGGGCATTTATAAAAAAAAATTATTCAAATATTGTAATTAATTATTTATATTTAATAATAATGCCCGCCCGACCCGGAATAAGAAAGTCTAAGTAAGTAAAATGTTCGGGCTTGATCAGTCAAAACACACGGAAAGCCCGAATATGAGGTCCATTTATCATTCTAAACTCGAATATCAAACAAACCATTACCTATTTCTTTTTCACCTGAGATTTTCCTCCATCTCTCCCCCCTTCAAGAAGAGCTCAGGACCTTCGATCAACGACACTTGGGATCGATCTCCGGGAAAATACCAAGTCATAGCTTCTGGAACCTCGAATTTCTTGGCATGTCGATGTCTGATTCGGATTCGTCGTCGCAAGGCGGCGAGTACAAGAATTTCCGCCAAATTAGCCGCGACAGTTAGTCAATCTCTAATATCTCTACGCCTTTCTTGTCCTTCACGTGTTTATGTTTCAGTTTTTGGTGGTTTTTCTGTTTGCGTGGTTGAATGATTGAGTTGAGTCGTTATTTTGCTGTTGAGATTGATTTATGTTGCGCGAACTATTCCTAGAGTTTTCTGATTTTTTATGTAGTTGGTTTCTGTTATTATGTATGTTGAGTTTGAAATTCAAGTTAATTATTGTTTGTCGAACTTGATCTCTGTCAATTTGTAGTTTGTTTTGTTTTTGTCGATGCAAAAGCTGATGAGACATGTGTTATAGTAGTTCTGGGTGGTGATTTAGAATTAACTGTCGAAGAAAGGGTCATGGGATCATGGTGGTAGGGAAAAGACTGTGTTGTGGAGGTTTATGGCAGTGATCAAAGGAAATGGCCAAAGAAATGAATCGATGGCTTGTGTATGGTACGCTGTTGAGGTCAGAATTCAATGAACTAACAACATTACAATGGGTTAATCCAAGGGGATTTCTGATTTTTTGTGCAAGCTGCAGGGATGAGTGGGAGTCTAAAATTCCACAATGAATAAGATTGTGAACTTGAAGATGAATTGATCCTTCCAATTTTTGTTCTTACTGAATGGGGTGTTATAATCATTGGGTGGGATTTCTTCAGCCAAAAAAGTTGAAATTATTACTTATATATGGCCACAATATACGTAAATTCTCATGAATAACCTTGAAATTGGTATTGTGCCAAGTTTTAGAATCCGATATGCTCTTTGTTCCTTATCTTTTCCTGAAACAAGTGTTCTACATGAACGTTCATTTACTCACTTGAATGGACATGTGACTGGGATTCTCCCTGTTGAAACACGGAGTCAGTTAGTAGACATGTTCGAAATGCTTGGGCGTAGGTGGTGAAATTGTTGTTAAAAGTGGGAGTTTGTTAGATCACATAATGTAATGTTCTAAGAAATTCCTTCAGAAGAAAAATAGAGCTCTCACTCTAATATTATGAAATTAGTTTTTTTATTTTAATTAATCATACTTGTGAGGAATTTGTAATTATTTGCGGACTTTTCGCTTCTATTTGTTTGGAAAATTACTTAGAATCACTTGGATTAAGGATTAAAAGAAAGTGTAGAATTTATCTACAAGTGAAGTGTTGTGGCCATTACTTGGGAAACTTTTTAAAATAGCATTTTTCTCGGGAAGGTGAGAAGGTTCTCCTTGCTGTGTATCGTAAATTGTTGAGACTGCGATAATGATATTATTTTTTTTTTGAAAAATGAAATTTGCAATTCCTTTAGGGAATAAAGAGTTGTCGTGGAACACATAAATGTATTTTGTGTTTGTTACAGTTTGAGTTGACATTTCTTCACTTTAAGGCCTGAAATTTTTAATTTTAAATAATGGCTTACATATAATTCTGGGGTTGTTTGATTTTGTTGAATTGTCTATGCTATTCGTCACTTTTAAGTGTTTGTGTGATTTTCAGGATTATTATATGAAATGCTTCGATCAGCCAAAACAGGGGACTCAAAGTCAAGCTGGAAGGTAGAAGCACTGTAGATATGAATTTCCTTTTTGGTTGTCTTCATTGTTTGGGTTGATGTTGATCTTCATTGCTAAAAAAGTAACTTATTGGTGTCTATGTTTCAATGAAAAATAAATTAGAAAGTATATTGATAATCTCTGATATCTGTTCAGAACATCCTTGTATAAAACTTTACTGTTCACCAGAGTGATATAATCTAAATACCCCTATGTTCAAACTTTTATCAGGGCCATTAGATATGTTACGTTTGTTAAGCAATATTTTTGTCTCCTTCAACATTATATTTTTCTGCAAAATATCTCAGAGGAGCTAAATGTATGAAGGCTTACTAAAGACATACCAACCATGAATGCCATCCATTCGGAGTTTGGGGATGGAAATGAAGTTAATTTTGTCAGATTACTTAAGGTTTTGTTAAAGATTAATTTGTGCCGGGCTTGCCAGGCAGTTATGAAAACCAGTTTCTGTGATTGGAGCATATATTCTAGCAGTGATATTTTTTTTAATTTAGTTCGATCATGGGTTGAGCAACAAACAGCTTTATTTGCTTTGCAGCCTTACTTCTGAGCTTAAATTTGATAGAAAATCTATTAATTTTCTTATATCCGTTAAAGTCTACAACATTTGAAAGTAAACCAACGACGATTTAAAATAGTTTCTTGTGCTTGTTTGAATTTTCACGAGGATGTTACTAGATTTTGATTATTTGTAGTTTTTGTTCATTTTAAGTGTGAACAGTAAGATTTCGTCACTGTCCAGTTTAAACAATTGTAGGTGCTTATCATGGACAAGATAACTGTTAAAATAATGTCGTATGCATGCAAGATGGCGGATATCACGGAGGAAGGAGTTTCATGTAAGATATAGAAGGCCAGTCTGGGAAATCATATATTTATCACCTTGTATATTTCTTATAATTCTGCTCTTAGCCTGCTGTGAAATGGCGTTTTTTTGTGCAAAAGCCATATGCTTTTACAATTTTACAATTGTGAGTAGTTGGAACTTTGAACTCTAAAAAGGTCTTGAGCCATGTTTGTTACATGCGAATTGCTTAAGAATATATTTTGGGTATCAAAGTGTTTCTATCATTTTCAAGGGTTTGTAAGCCTTACTTCCCCACTTGTTTTTTTTAAATTAGCCACCATTCTGTTGGCAACCAATCAACAGTTTTTGTACCTTCTTGACTAGCAAATTACATTGAATCTTGTAATATATCGAATCTGGGCCATTAAATATCTGTTTTTGAGAACTTCTAGGATAGACTTGCTTTGATAATGTAGGGTTGGTGATTAACTCTTGCAGTTGGGAAAACAATACAGGAATGTGTCTGAATCCTCAATGATTGTTTTTATTTTTTATTCTTCTTTTCTGTTTTGCATTTTGACTCATTTGGAAAACCTTTGCTAAATTATTTTTGAATAACAAACAGGCACTTGATTGATTCTGGAGTATGAAAAATGTACTGACTACGAAATTTACCTTATCGGTTGTATCATGAACCAACTGTGGCACATGGTGCATCCTTTCTATTGTAATATGACATTGTTGAGTTTGAGTATGCAATGATTGTGTGATATTTGCAGTGGTGGAGGACATACACAAGCGAAGACAGCCACTGCCAACCATGGATGCCATATATTTCATCCAGCCAACCAAAGAAAAGTAATGGATCTTATTTCATCATCTTTCGATAAGTAAACCAATGAATTTAAATCGTAATGCTTGTATATAGTTCAATAATGTTCACATCTTTTTGTTGCCCCATAACTTTCTAGGTCTGAGTGGTTATCAATCACGTTTCTTTGATATATAACGCATTTTGGATACTATTGTTTCACAATTTTATAGGTGTAATCGTCTTTGACTGAGAATCTGAAGCGCTTGCTGTACTTTCTTGTGAGACAGATCATCTTTCTATATGAATGAATAAATTGATTTATGGATTAGTTCGTTATTTCCTCCGCCAGTGATTTTTCATTAGTGTGATCAATTTTTTTTTAAAGAAGAAAGGAGCCGGCAATGCACATTTTCAAGAGAGAATAAATACAATTATTATCAATTGGTGCTGAAGATTCAGGTTAAGGTTAAGGAAATTCAGAAAGGACAGAGTTGTTATAACACTTTGATGATGCCTCGACATCAACAAATCTTTTAAAATTTCATCCACCTTAGTTCCTTTATAGTACTGTTCATACAGCTCAACTATATGGGTATAAGTTCTGAATTCCATAAGCAATGGCTCTGGTCAAATTATTGCTGGTTTGTAGTACTCATTTGTGTTGCACAGCCTGTGCTGCTGTGAGATCTTTAACTGATGCGCAGTTGACCTTGGTTGTCACTCTGCTGTTATCTTTTCGGTTTTTCAATTTCTTGGTTTTAATATGTTTTTGCAGACGTCAAAGCTATCCGTCTCTCAAGTTTAAGGCATTTATAGTTTTTGTTTATTCTACTCAACCTTGCTTCTTAAATATATTTTTTCATTTTTAATATGTGTAACAAAACTTCTGGTTTTTCTGCCCGCTCCTGTCAACCTTTCATTCATGCTCTCATCTGTTTGTTTTCCTTGTTATGCAGCATCGTTATCTTTCTTTCTGATATGTCCGGAAGATCACCCTTGTATAGAAAGTATGCCGAGTATTTGATTATTTGTTTTAAGCTTTAAACAATTTTTTGAAGTCCTTTGCCTCATCTTTATAAAATTGATGCTTATTGGTCGTCTCTTTCCTTTTTCTACTTGCTTTTGTTTTCTGTCAGGGCATTCATCTTCTTTAGCTCACCTGTATCTCGAGAGTTGGTTAGTCACATAAAGAAAGATGGAACTGTTTTATCTCGCATTGGCGCCTTGAGAGAGGTTATAATTGTGTACTTAAAACTTTTTTGATGTGCAATCTTTATTGCATACTGTTGGTCTTTGTTCTCATTTTGGATCAGAAATCTGCAGATGAATCTGGAATACTTTTCCATAGATAGTCAGGTATGCTATCCCCCTGATACTTTCGAAATCTTTTGTCTCCAACTCTTAATTGCCTTTCAAGGAGAATGGATCCTGAAACTATAATGGGTTCTATATGTTTGAGTTGTGACAGTTTTCGAGTTTAAATAATATTATGTGACTTAAACATGAAAATAAGACGAGACAGAGGTGACTCTTAGCAATTGCTAGCTCTCAATTTTTCAAAACTGTTGTATGGTGTGAAATTAGAATATTCTTGTCCGTCTAGAGACGGTTGTGATAAATATATTGTAACCGCAGGGTTTTGTCACTGACAACGAGAGAGCTCTTGAGGATCTATTTGGGGATGACGAAAGTTCTCGTAAAGGTGATGCGTGTTTGAATTTGATGGCTACTCGTATAGCTACAGTATTTGCATCATTGAAGGTATGTAGGTTATTGATTATGCGGCCATATCCAAATTTGAAGTGTCAAGACCTGCATAACTTTGTCTTGTGACAGGAGTTTCCATCCGTGCGTTACCGTGCTGCCAAATCACTTGATCCTAATACAATGACCACTTTTCGCGATCTAATTCCTACAAAGCTGGCTGCTGCTATTTGGAACTGTCTCATGAAATATAAATCCAGCCTCCCTAACTTCCCCCAGTCAGAGACATGCGAACTGATAATTTTAGATAGATCTATTGACCAGGTTTGAACGGTCGATTTGTTGACTAAAATTACAATATACTTGCTGAATCCAAGTCGCATGCCCATATGTGACATTGTGCTTTTTTGTATGAAGATTGCTCCGATTATACATGAATGGACATATGATGCGATGTGCCATGATTTATTAAATATGGAAGGGAATAAATATGTTCATCAGGTAAGTCATTGAGTTGCTACTTACGTGTTGTTTGGGTGAGTTTAAACACTACAATCGCTAATATACTTCTCAGGTCCCGAGCAAAACAGGTGGTCTTCCGGAGAAGAAAGAAGTCCTTTTGGAGGATCATGACCCCATTTGGCTTGAGCTCCGTCACTCTCATATAGCTGATGTATGTAGAATATGCAGTAACATTACATTTATCTGAAATTCCTGGTTTTGAAAGGAGCAAGTTGTAAACTAATTTTATCGCTTTTTTACCATGTCAGGCAAGTGAACGGTTGCATGAGAAGATGACAAACTTTGTGTCAAAAAATAAAGCTGCACAAATCCATGGTTCGAGGTTGGTTCAAAGATTTAGGTGTCTAGCATCTGAAACGTGCATCTTCAAATTGGAAATATAGTAGGGAGCATGTTTATCTCCGTGTTGGAATAGATCGATTAAAAATTCTTATCTTTTTACAATCAAATAAAAGCGCAAAATTATGTTTTATGAGGGATATTTAACATGTACACCAAGTAGACAGTAGGGTACATGTTAAACTACTGGGATTTAAATGATTGATATTGGCTTCTGTTTGCTGTACTTCTATTTTGTAACTGGTTGCTTGTAACTTTTGTTATCTTGCCTGATGCACTCATGTTATGCGTAGGGATGGTGAACTGTCTACTCGGGATTTGCAAAAGATGGTTCAAGCTCTGCCTCAATATAGTGAACAAATTGAAAAGCTCTCCCTCCATGTTGATGTAAGTCTCTAGAATTTCTTACTCTGTCAACACATTGATCTCAGATAATGTTATTGGCACTTACAAAAGTGTCACAGTTTGATTTGTGTTTGGTTGTGTGACTGCTGCCGGTTCCACCTCTTGTTGTATTTATTACATTCAATGAACTTAACATGAAGCTAATTTTTTGTATATGATCGTATTCTTGGGAATCTATTTTGCGCCTCATGCATTGGCAGGTATGAGTATTGATGTGAGCACCAACAATATGCTGAAGATATCCAGTATATATGCTCCAGTTACTTTCCTCGTGATGCAGACAATCGAAACACAAACTCTAGCACAAATTGAAGCCAGATCGTGGTTTAACTTAAAAAACCGATTTTAATAATCGGAAATTAAATTCCATGAATTTTTGAGTTGATCTTTTGTATGCCACTGGTTCGTAGAACAAAGACAACGGAGTTTCACATGTATGAATCTTGATAATATTAAATTATTTGCAAATCTGTTAGAATTTTTAACAAGTCTGAGAGAGGATCGGAGGACTCACAATTTAATTGATGAAAAAATAAAATATATTTGAATTCAATCCTTAAAAATAGCATAATAAAATTATATGAAAATTATTAATATAAGACAGGTATAAGATTTTCTACTTTGTTTTATCTCAATGGCGGGCATGAAAAGGTACGGGTAGCCTCATTGACCTTGATTAGGATTACATCATTGAGCCTAAGTCCTATAGGTGCTACTTATTTGAAGAATTAATGGCAGAGGTTTGCTTTTGTTAACTAATATCTCAGTTTTACAATGATATATAAATTTTTGTGGCATTTAACCCTGATCAGTTTCAAAAATATAAACTGATATATCGAATGTTATCTTCTGTATAACATGTGGTAGCATTCCCTGGTTGATAATTTATCATGAAAACTTTAAAAGAATAACTCGTTTTATTTCATTAAAGACTGGTGTTGAACAAGTCAATGACAAATTCATATTTTTGGATCGCTTATTTTTTTCATTTGCTAATTATTTGTTCTTTAACAGATTGCAGGAAAACTAAACAAACTTATCAGGGAATTGGGGCTTAAAGAAGTTGGGCAACTAGAGCAGGACCTGGTTTTTGGAGATGCTGCTACCAAAGACCTTATTAATTTTCTTAGAGTAAAAGAGGTTAGTTTTTTTTCTACGTCTTTTTTTTTTTGTGAAAATACTCTTAATTCTTATCATATTTGGTGGTGTGATATTATCAGGATGTATCACGTGAAAATAAGTTGCGATTATTGATGATTTATGCTGCTGTTTATCCTGAGAAATTTGAGGATGGCAAAATTGGAAAACTAATGGAGGTTGGTGCCACTTGTACAATTATTTAGCTTATTTTGCATTATTTTTTATTTTTTATTTTTTATTTCGTTGTACATAACCCACTTTCATTTTTTATGTTTGAACTCTCATCAGTATGTTTCGAGGGGGAGGGAAAAGCAGTGCTTAACTTGAAAGAGTTTTGATGTTAGATTTACAATATGGAATACCTCTTTATGATGCATTTATTTTACTGATTTCTACCTCATGTAGACACTTCGATTGATTGATAGCTAATATCTTTTTGATGTACATGTGAGGCACCTCCTTACTGTTACTGATAAATAAATGGGATATTTATCTTTAAAAAAAAAACAGTGTGTCTCAACTGCACACACTTGTCTCTAGCTAATATGTGAGCAGTCAGACTTACTGCTATCTTATGCATTTTTTGTATCTGACATCTGCCATAATTTTCCAACAAGTGCTCAATATTCTTGAATGAAGAAACAACAAGAACTCATTCTTCCTATATCTATCAGCTTCTGATAAACTCAACACCTACTCTTAGCCCCATAATATCTATATTACAGTTGATACATCCAATAGAAAGATGTCTGTTCCACTCTTTGGAAGTTTCTTATTTAAGGATGTGATATTAACTAGGCATAAGAATTCTAATATGGAGGTCTGTAGAGTCTGTTTTACTGGTTTTCGCACACTCACACAAACGTCTCTACGCTTTAAATTTGTGCGGATTTTATCCTGGACAATGGTCATACAACAGGCTGCGCTCAAGTCTTTGCATTGTAATTTATAATTCTGATTTGTTTTGTGGTATATATCACTCATACTATAATAACATTCTGATGTATGTAATGTAGTTGGCAAGGCTACCGATGGATGATATGAATGCAGTTTATAATATGAAATTTTTGGAGGCATCATCAGACACCAAAAAAAGCTCGATTGTACCGTTTTCCCTTAAATTTGACGTTAACAAGGTACCAGATCTGTTGTCAAAGTGATTATCTTTTTTGAATAACCTGCATCTGATGCATATGTTTGAACCTTTTCTCCTTGTTTTTGCAGAAGAAGCATGCTGCTCGAAAAGACCGTCCCGGTGAAGAATCGAGATGGCAATTGTCACGTTTTTACCCTGTAATAGAGGTAGTTTATTCTCTTTTTGTATTTTTCTGGTTTCTAGTAACCTCGTGAAATAACCATTATTTGATTGTTTTTGTTGGGTAATGGGCGTAGAGCTCAAAACGAGAGACGGTGAATGCTGTATGTTGTGACAAATAAATGGAAAATTAATCATAAACAGGAGAAATTGCATTATTCTTCCTTCATGCAGGTGAGTAAGAGAAGAAGAATCTGACATTACTAAATCCCTTCAACATCACATGGAGGGTTGGAATCAAAGCACATAATCCCGAAGCATCAGTAACCCACAAATGTTCTGGCGAAGGTTACACCTTGGAAGAGACCTCTAATGGGTGGAATTATTATGTGCTTTTACCTATACCTATTAGGGTTTACAATTTTATAATGCTAACAAATCACCTGGTGAACTAGTCATGATATGACAGTATACAAGTGAATGCATTATTTCCCCCTCAAATAACTATTCATTTTGCATATTTTGGAGGTTATTTAACCTTTTTTATAGACAATTCGAAAAGGCAAAGAACGACATATTTTGCCCCGTTAGGCGGGTTTGGAGTTAGATGAAGTTTATCCCATTGTGTTATAATGTAGACCCTCTTTTGTCAATCGTGTCCATATTTCTTCCTTGGCATATTTGTGGTACTCTATTCGTGATCAATGGTAAAGCGGCTGAAACTTTTAGACTGATTTTGTTGCGATACTTTTAAGAACAGATTAGCAAGTACAAGGGCTTATTACTTCGTTGTGATAATTCTAAGAATGCATGAGTGAGATTAAAAAGGGCACTATAAGAGTCAATTATGAAATTTGGAGTTAAATTCAGGAGTTGCGCACCATGTTTATGTTGCTATTATGCCATCTATTTTACTTGAAATGAACCTTTTGCTCAAATGTTACTTGTTTCCGTGCAGGAACTCATTGAAAAACTTAGTAAAGGTGAACTACCAAAGAATGATTATCCATGTATGAATGATCCTAGTCCAACTTTTCATGGAACTGCTCAGGGAGCATCTGTAAGGACAGGTCAACTTCCACCTCCTCATTCAATGAGATCAAGACGGACAGCAACATGGGCTCGTCCTCGAAACTCTGATGATGGGTATTCAAGGTATTCTATGGCTTTTCGTTTGTTGTTTGTGTTGCAATTTTTTCCCTGGGTCTGGAATTTTGCGATACCCGAACTACTGTCAATCAAAACAGTTATGCATTGTTCATTTGTGTTTAGTTAAATAGCTAACACATTATGTTGTATTTCTTTGTATTCAGATCTTTCTTCGTATGTCCTATGCATACAGTAAATTTACCTCCACATCTGCCTTTTAAAAAAAGAATTGCTTTTCTTGCAGCGATTCGATTTTAAGGCATGCATCTAGTGATTTCACGAAGATGGGTCAACGAATTTTTGTGTTTATTGTTGGTGGAGCAACACGATCTGAGGTACTAATTTTGGGATGTCTTCTCTCTCGGTTTCTCTGCTGGGGCACACTGTGATCTCTTCTGAAACTTGTTTCATCGCAGCTACGGGTTTGCCACAAGTTGTCGACAAAGCTGAAACGAGAAATTGTTCTGGGATCATCCAGTCTTGATGATCCTCCACAATTTATCACGGTACAGAACTTGTTTCTTTTCCCCAGTACCCTTTACATTGCATTCATTTATTGACCATGCTGAAGTGGAAACAGTTTGGGTGCAATAAAAAATTGACTCCTAAAACTGTTATTGGACATACTAAAACTATTTAATTTATTAATCAAAGGACAGGGTTAGCTTTTTATTGGTTAAATGAATTTTATTGGCGGAGAATAGTTTTTCTTGGTTAAATTGAATATTATCATCTTAAAAACAAGGAAAATCCCACAGCTTGGGGGTATATAATGTATGCAAGGGATAAAAACGCTTGAACGCGCTATGAATTCATGCTACTTTATGCCTGTAGCACTAGTAGGCAAGTACAGTTCCTTTGTTTGTGATCTAACAATTTAACAAATGTTCCCATTGAGTAATCCAAAATTATGGGAAAAAAGAGTTCAGGCGAATCTTGGTATGCCTTAAAGGCCCAAGACGTGTTTTAATTAGAGGATTGTGTATGTCAAGTGAATTCTAATGTAATAGTCATTTATCTTGTATTTTCAAAAGTATTTATTTTACAAATGCGGTGTTATTTAAAGCGAAATCCAATATAATAGTTCTTTATCACCAGAGTAGAAGCGCTTTTTCTGCTTTCTTGCATAAGTGAATGGCCCCCTTACCTGTCTATGTGTATACTAGTTCTCACCATCAACATCTACCTTGTTTGGTCGTTTTGTGCAGAAATTGAAGCTGTTAGCTGCAAATGAATTGTCTCTTGATGATCTTCAGATCTAGATGCCCAATGCAGGTGAAGCAGAATGTGCAATATCATTCAGGCACGCTTACCAGTTGTAATAATAGTTGATGGGATTCTCTGCCTATGCCTGGAGAAGCGGTCATTGTGGTTGCCTGCTTTGAGAGGGGTGGGTTCATGGTTTTTCTTTTCAAAGGTTTCACTAGATTCATCGATTGGACATCGGATAGCTGTGTTTTGTAATTTATTTGTTGAGGTTCTCTGGAAATTGACATGTGGTGTGTGTAAGTATATTCTTTGAATTGGCGTGAAACTAGTGGGAATTTGGCAGTTTCAGATAGATAATGTCGTGAATTAATTTATACGGACCTCAAATACTATTGCCCACATTTGAGTCTCCCTGTGATTCAGTTCACCGATCCAGTAGTATTTTGTCTCAACTGAGGACCTGTGATTCGTCGCAGAATCTGACCGGTACTGCCAATGGAATTACAATTGATCGATTGAGATTAAATAGCTGTTACTCCCATTAACTGTCACAAAAAGGAAAAATAAAGTCATAAATTAGCACAATGGATTCTTAAATTTCTCATAAAATAGCTTGTCGATTAAACGGTAATAGAGAAGCGTAATTATGGGCTTAAAATAGTATATTAATTCTCAAATTATAGAAATAATCAAGTTTATTTTTTTCGTCTATTAAATTTAGATTTTTTTTAAAGTTAATAATATAATAACTACTACATATGTATTTTAATCTTTTTTGAAAGAAAACATTATAATTACAATAATAATAATAATAATAATAGATAAAAAGTTTTAAGTATTTACCGGGGATTTTTGGATATAATTAAGACTTTTATTGAATGAAAAAGAATCACTATTATTAATTGAAACCGATTTTTTTTTTCGATTTTTTTAATGTTGGGGCGGGGGTTTACAAGGTCCCATTTTTGGGGACAAAATCGATTATTTATAGTAGTTATTTTAATATCAATATCAACTAAATAAAAGACTAGCTTTATGTTAATAAGTAATTATTGATACATATATTAAATTCTTATGAGAATATATATTCGAATATTTAATTCGAAATGTAAAATAATTACAAATAAACAATTACGAGCTGATTTTTTTTAAAAAAATAAAATAAAAAAGATACTTGCCTAAGGAAAAAGATAGTGAATTTTCTGCCTATCCTGAACTGCAGCAACCCTCTCCATTTTCCTGCTGATGCTCTCTAACAATGTCTCTTCTCCATTCTTCATGTCTCCAATCCACGACTGATATATCTCAGACTTCTCTCAGGTATTTTTTCCCTTTTCTACATTTTTTTATGAATTTATTCTTGTCTTTTTTTCCTTGAAATGGAATTTATTCTTGTCTTTTTTTCCTTGAAATGGAATTTATTCTTGTTTTTTATGGACCATCATTTCTCTGTGTTTCTGTTTTGCAGCTGCGGGAGCAAAGTCTATGTGGGATTACGAGCGCAATCCCCAAGTCCGTATTAAGTTTTTTTTTTTTTTTTTGTTGATGGTCATGGTTTGATTTTCTTGATATATAGTTAAAATCTTTGTACTTTTGTCCCCTTCTGAAATTTCTTTCACAGATTCTTACAGGATTGAAAAGCCCAATTTAAATGTGGAATTTCACAATCAAGTTTACAAAAGCATTGCGTTGAGGTGAGATTCTCTGCTATTTGCAATTTGGGTTTTTAATTTCCAATTATGAAGTATCAGGATTGGACTATGTTCTACTAGATTTGTTATGCTGCCGTGTGCATATTTGCTGATCTGTCCCCTTCAGGATTTACGATTTTAAATTATCTATCTGTTTTGAGTTTAATTTGTTAGAATCAAATGGCCTCTTTTTCCTTTCCTCCTTGGTGTGACTGGAATATTGGGAAGAATGTCATTCTTGGTTTTCCTGTGTATTAAGCTGTTGGATTAATTTTTTATTATTGCTTACCGGACATGTGTTTTGGTTGTAAATGACTGCTCATGGTCTCTGGTGTTGAATTCCTCATTTTTTAAGTTTCACCTACTTATGTTGCACAAATACAGTCAAAAGATATGATATTTTTTAAAATTAGGGTAGATGTGTAGCACAGACATATATAATTATATAAATCAAGAGTTTTATGTTTTCATATATGATTTATGAGATAACATACATGATACAACCTGTTTGAAGATTAGAAAATAGCTCTCATAACATTAAGTATGGCTAAGAAATATGATTGTTAGCCGAGTTGGATACGGTATTCTCATTTCGTATGTTGACGGATACTTCTATTCAAGTTCGTTGTGAAATATACGTATGTATCGTATTTGTATCTAGATAGTATTTGATATGGTGCATGGCCACTTTTAAGAGTATCCATGCATCCTGAATTTTCACTTCTACAAATATAATGTTCTCTTACATAGTACGAAAAGCCCCCTTCTATTTGTTATTTTCTCTAACTCCAGATCTAGTGGCAGCAAACCGACTCGGGGTCGAGTCTCAATGATGCCCATTGGAACACCTAGAGTGCCATATAGGAATGTTGCCGAGGGAACATGGCAGTGGGTCGATCTATGGAATGCTCTTGTAAGTCATTCAACTCTGCTTTTCTCCGATAAATTTGATGGATAAATGACTTTGTCGATGAAACAATACACAAAATTTTGAATGGTATGTTTTTGTGTCTCCACTATCGTTTTTACTTCTACGTGTATTTGAATTACTAAGCTATAGTGCCTTTATCAGATAATCTAGTCCATTTCAATTTTTGAATCTATAAAATATTTCCGTCTTTTGTTCCCTAGTGCAAATGTCATTGATATAAAAATGGCAATACTTCTTCCTGTATATTGTGATCTGGTTCATTCATTCCAAGAAATTACTGCTATAGAATTTACCGGCGTCTTAAATTGCAGTACCGTGAACGTGTTATTTTTATCGGTCAACACATTGATGAAGAGTTCAGTAACCAGATACTTGCAACGATGTTATACCTTGATAGTGTTGACGATTCGAAGAAGCTTTTCTTTTACATCAATGGGCCTGGAGGAGATGTGAGTCATTACTTGCGACTCAATATAACTTCTTTATCTATTTTTATTAATTTGAAATATTCCCATTTGTCTGTGTCGACGCTCCCTTTCTGTACTCCTTTTTCACCTCAGCAAAATTGCTTCCTCTCTGCAGCTTACTCCTAGCATGGCTATATATGATACTATGCAAAGCTTGAAAAGTCCCATTGGCACACACTGTGTGGGATTTGCATATAATCTCGCAACCTTTCTTCTTGCTGCTGGAGAAAAGGTATTCTCTCCATAATTATTGCTATATATAGCCCTTCTGTTGGTCTAGACCCTCGTTTAAGGAGTGACGGTGGACCAAAACTAATCAAAATTGAGTCTTGTTGCCTCTATTTTGGGGGAAGCTCTCCCAACGCCTACCTCACACATCTAACCTGAGATCGTCATTAAAGAAATCGAGCTCGTTATAACTCGAACCAACATGTGTTCATATTGCTATATAGCTCTTTGTTACGATTTTGTGATCTCCATTTTAAGTAGTCAAATCGAGGTGATACTATTGCCTTCTACTTAGTTTTGTTGGTTTTGTGGTCCGTTTCTTTAATAAAATAACAGGCAGGGTGATACCTTTAGCATCATGGTAACTAGGCCTCAGTTTGGACATAAAGTATTTGCCTTAAAAAGTGCTTTATCAAGTGGAGTTTTTTTTTTTTTTTTTTAAATTTGTATTTTTTTCAACCAGATGCAAAAGGTCATTCATGTTTGATAGAGTAGTGAAAAGGTAGTTTTTAAAAAAAATTGAAAGAGGAACTGGAGCTAAAGCCTAGAAACAGCATTTTTTTTTAGCTTCTGGCTTGTCAAGTGCTTTTTTTAAAAAAAAATCCATCCAAACAAGCTACATAATTTAGATTCTTTCATGTTTGTTTTTTTTGTATTTATATTTTTCTTTGTTGAAGCAATTAGTGGCATCCTCTTTATCTATTAATTATGATGTTTCATATTACAAGGAGCCCAGAAATGAGAATATTTACCATTGTGTCATAATCTTGTTAACCATTTTTTGTTTTCAAGGGCTATCGTTATGCCATGCCTCTTTCAAGAATTGCGTTACAGTCTCCGGCTGGTTCTGCTCGTGGACAGGTTTCGCAAATTTAATTTCATCGTCCTCGACGCCTTATATTTGTCATTTCTTGCAAGTAGTCACTTGCGTCAAACATGTTTGTAGGCTGATGACATTCGTAATGAAGCAGATGAGCTTCTACGCATAAGAGATTATCTTTTCAAGGAGTTGGCTAAGAAAACAGGTCAGCCCATCGATAAGGTATATGTGTGTGTGTGTGTGTGTGTGTGTGTATATTCATCATAATAGTTGGAAAATATGCTCTGAACCCTAACATGGATACACAGGTTTACAATGACTTGAACCGAATGAAGCGCTTCAATGCTCAGGAAGCTCTTGAATATGGTCTCATCGACCGGATAGTTAGGCCTTCACGTATAAAAGCAGATGCCCCGCCAAAGGATTCTACCGCAGGTCTTGGTTAATTTAGTGATTGTGATAACAAATTGTTCGTAGGCTTCATGTGCCCATCTTTCCGAGTGATGCAGCAACATTCTTGCGCCAACGATGCTTAAAGTTACCTCAATATCTACCAATCTTTGTAAACTCCGTCGGGCAATCTGAGTTATGATACGGCTTCGATACAAGGATATTAAAATGGATTGGCAGAACTACATTACAATTTTCATTCTATTTCTTTCGTTCAAAAACTATAATCATGAGTTACGTTTATCGTACGTGACAAGTAGCACATGCATTTGGAACATGTCCACTGATTACAAACTGGTTTATCATGACTAATATTGAATTGAATGGTCTGTTTAATTAAGTACAATTTCGGAAAATAAACCCGCGGTTGCTATTCGTAGATGTGCACTCGGGTTTGGATAAATGCTCGAGCTGAACGCAGTAATTTGTAAATCACGTTAATCAGGTAAATCACACTAGACAAACATTGAGTTGCATGCTCGCCCAATGAAATATTGATAGGAAATAGAACATTTGACCAATTGGTTATAAATACATCTATTTCACTGACTTGAGCATCTTTCTTATAAAATTGTTTTTACATTGAGAGTAAAGTTGTCAATGATGTTATAAATTTGATATTCCATATTTGGTGTGTCTGAATTTGGAGTGCAACACTCAACCTTAATGGTGTACCCCAATTTGTTTGTTACGGATCGGAGGAGGAATACTGAAAGTTGAGGATTACGAGATTAGCTTTTACTAATTATATTTCAATAATTGAAAACATGGACGTCTCATACATTTTCCATTTTACATATATAAATCAATCACAGTTGAATTTATACATTTTTTTTACTTTAATATGTCAAATTTTAAGATAATTATATTTGTAATTCGAAAGGCAATTCAATCAATGAGTTTTTGGGATCTTTTGGGTAATATTTGTTTTTGTTTTCAATTTTTTTGGAAGATTTGATTTGAGATGCGAATTCTTATAAATAAAAAAAAATAAAAATTGAGAAGTGAAAGGGATATCTTGCTTTAAGAATTATAGCCTGAAATTCTCATTATTCAAAACTCACGTGGATTCAATTAGAAAAGTTCCACTAATGGGTGGGAAGGATAATAATGCTCTCAATCAATCTCCATTTTATTCACTAAATTTTTTTTTAAGTATGTGGGGCTTCAAAAAAATTTCGAGAAAAAATGATTTTTAAAAATCAACTAACTTTCTTTATATCCTTTCTCCATAACACTATTACATTTTTATTAGAGATCAAACATAACACGAAATTTGAAACTAAGTAAATAATACAGATATCACAAAAAATTTTGTGAGACGAATCTTTTATTTGTGTCAAATATGAAAAAGTAAATTTTTTATGACAAAAGTATTATTTAATATCGTAAATATAGACAGTATTAACTAGTCTCACGATCGCAAAATGACCTGCTATATAAAAAAAAATTGCTACATATTTGAAACATTTATTGATAACAATACCAACTTTTCTTAATCATGAATTAACGTTCTTGACATGATGTTCACAATCTTGTTGAGAATTACTAGTGAGCATCCGTGCCTTCTCCACCTCATCATCCCAATCAATCCTCGCAACAAACACAAAAACCAAAACCAAACAAACAACCATTCCACACAAGAATCCCATCAACAACCCCCCTAGTCCAAGATGAATTCTAAACCCTAGCACCACTCCGAGAGGCAACGCAACTAAATAGAACCCGCAAATATTAGCATACATCCCAAGCCATGGCCTAGCCGTTCCCCGCACGATGCCGCCGCACACGGCCAACGGGAAATTCACCACTTCCACAATGGCCATCCAAAGCATCATTCTCTTCACGTTTCTTACAATCCCTTCATCACCACTAAACAATGGTCCCCATACACCTCTCGCGGACACCATTATCGACCCACCGAGAAAGCCCAAAATTATGCTGATGCATAGAGAAACATAAGCCGAACGGTAAGCGATTCTAGCGTTTAACGCACCTAGTTCGTTGGACACACGAATTGAAGCACATGTGGCTAGAGATAACATGACCGAGTAGAGCAAGTAATCGAAATTCAGCACGATTGCTAGAACTCCGACGGCTTGCTTAGCGTTCGGTAATCGGCCCGTGAGCAAGACCATTATCTCGTAGCACCACCATTCGAGACAAGTTGTGAGGCAACATGGACCAGATAGCTTGAGAAGCTTAATCCAATCATCAATCCCACGTAACTCCCACCACCCTCCTTCTTTCCATTTATCTCCTCCTTTCTTCTCGGTTATCAAAACATACAAACCGAGTAAAATCACAACTATCAGATCAGTGATCCACGCTGCCATTGAAACCCCTTCAAGCCCTTTTGCTCGTGAAAGTAGCACGTTGATTGGGATGTGAAGTGCCACTGCGAAAGCCGAGCTTAACATAATCGGAACTGTGATGTTCTGTGTGCTTAGGTATGCTTTAAGTGGACACAAGAACGAAGTTATAACCAAATCAGGAAGGAGATAAGCAAGGTAATGCCTTGCAGTGATTGAGATATCTCTTTCTTGGCCGAGGTGGATTAAGATCTTATCCACATTGAGCCATAAGAAAGCGATTGGAATGGTTGCTGAGAGCAGTAACAATGTTGCCATGGTAAGGGTCCTGTGCAATAGCCTGAAGTTCTTTGCTCCAAAAGCTTGGCCACACATAGGTTCCATGGCTCCACAAAGTCCACTCAACACAGAAAAACCCGTCACATTAGCAAAGGTGAAACCGAGAGTCCCTCCCGCCAACGAAAGGTTCCCTAACCGGCCAAGAAACGCGGTGGATATGACCAATTTGGCAAACCAAGTTAAATTCATTACAGTCAATGGAATCGCGATCCGACACTGTGTTTTGAGCTCAGAGAGAGTAGAATTTTCAGCGCGTTTTAGGGTGCTATGGGGTGAGAGAGAAGGAGGGACGTCGTGATGATCATCAGCTTTCTCTGCTACTCTTTCTTCCATGAATTCTAAGTTGTAATTGGTGATATGATATGAAGCTCAACACGAGAATTTGGTGGGCTTCTTCCCTTTAATATGGGGGGAAATTGTGCTCATACACTTCTTCTCACATCAAAACCATTTATTTTAATATATATATATATTTTACACAGTGGAGGTTGAATATTTTTGGTGAGATTTTTTTTAATATTTTTAAATTGTTTGTACATCAATATATTAATATATTAATAAAATATCAAAATTTTAATACAAAGTGTCTCTAACTCAATGGATAGGACATTTCTTCAACAGAATTGTAGTATAGTCCATTATTAGTTTCCATAATTAAGTTATGTCTCTCATGTAAATATAATCAAATCAAATTGTAATACGTAATAATTTCAAAATGTGTATGACATGCCACTAATTTTTATAACCATGATATCACTTCTGTTTGAATATAAATCAAATTAATTTTTTTAAAAAAAAAAAACTGTGCGTGTGAAGAAACATAGATATATATAAGAGTTCTTCAAAAAATCGATATTTAAATTTTAAAAAATTCCATTTTCTTAAAAAATCTCCTTAAAAACATATGTAAAAAAATACTTAAAAGAGTCGATATCATCGATGACTTATAGTTCATTTGACATAAATATTTCAAATTTGAAATAAAATTTCGGATATCAATTGTAATAAATCTCAATCATCCAACTCAAACAAGGGCCAAATATTGATAAGTTTCTTAAAAAAAATTATTGTGTCTGCATTTAAAATGATCCGATTTTGGGACGGATGTTAGTATCAAGTAGTAATAGAAAGATGGCTGAACTTGAAGGAAAAAGGGTTTTTCGTTATTTATTTATTGCCTGGTTAGGCTATGATGCTTCTTTCTTTCTTTCTTTAAATCTTTCCCATGTGGATTCCATTATTTTGCATATATCGGTATTCGTTACGTGCGTAGAACTTCGACCTTCAATTTTGAATCTCATATTTCGGTTTTTCTTTTTTAGTTTATAGCATCTGAGTCATGTTGGGCTCAAACTAATTCTCAACTTAAGCTACTCCATAATATTGCACGAGTAATTATTAAAAATCTTGAATACAAATTAGTATTTTACCTTAATTAGTAGAAATATAAAAGGACACTCTGATTTTCTTTTTCATTTTCTTTTTGTACAAAAAGATATGGAAATAGTGGTGTCCGAGTTGGTGAAGTTAGTGAGCTTAGTCAATGGTTATGTTTTCGGATTCTCCTACCAACACTTTCTCGGACGAATCTATCGCACATGATTTAACCAATACGAATAACGTGATTTTACAAGTTGTTTATACCAAAAGATAACAAACGAAGATTCTATCGTCATAAATAAAGTTTTATTAGAAAAAGTAGATAATAAAGAGTGACCAGATTCACGGCGATGAGTGCTGATCTTTTATCCACATAGATACCACTTGTATCTGTTCCCCGTTACATTAATTTGTTTACTCAATGATTTGATTGCCCAAATCTGAAAAAAGTTCCGAGTCGTAGATAACAAATATTAATTTATATAACCATCTCTTTCGGCCTCGTTTTTTTTCCTTGGAAAGTGGAAACCATTTCATTTTAGCTGGGCTCCTCAGTCAACCCATTGGGCCCTAGATTCATTGGATTTTGTATCGGGCTCCATATTTGAGTTAGGCCCAACAACATGTTAAATTCGGGTGCAAGCCTTCATGGCGCCATGCCACGTGTCACCAAAGAGTTCTACTCTTTCCGTGACACTTCCCCATCTACTTCACAACACTTAATATAACCCATAAATTTAACACAGTATATCATTAATTTGTGATTTTAAAAAAACATTTATTTTGACAAAATTAAATTGAACTTCATCCAGAATAATTGTGTAGTTTGCTCATTTATTATTACTTAGGTTACCATATATTTTGACTGATTGAGATGGGCCTAATGCATTGTATAATAATGAGTCATACTAGATGTACACTCAAGATTACACTCCGGTCGATATTTTTCTTTTTCAAGAGTAACTGAGAAGAAAAAAATAAAAAGATGGAATTGGATTGAAGTCTATTTTTATAATTTATCATCTAAAATATAAATGTGTAGTGCATGCCAGAATTTTCGTAATATAAGTACCATCGAGTTTGTGACATAATTCAGTTTAGTGGATTTCTAGGACTTTCAAATAACTGACAGCAACATAAACAATTAATTAGAGACACTGATAGTATAATTAGAACATCATATTGGATTAATTGTTCGATTACCAGAGGCAATATGAGATTTGAAATTTTTTAATTCTAATTTGCAACTTGGGAAGAATCAAATAAAAGAGTTGAAATTTTAAAAAAAAAAAAATTTATATGTCATACACTTGAGAGGCGGTGACCACCCGTCCCAACTTAAGCTCGGCCCGCTTGATCTATATATTTTTATACAAATATAATATCGTGTTATATGTAATTTGACTCACAAAAAAATATTTTTTTTGGTTAAAAATCTGATCGACCCGTCTCACGAATATAAAGTTACGAGACTCACTAATATTTTTAATATATAAATTTTAATTTTTTTACAAATTATTTAATCTTCAAACATCTAATTATAACAAAAATCAAAGAAAAATTAAAAGAAAAACAAAGAGAGAGAGGAACAATGTTTATTCTTCATGCACGATCTTTATTCTAAAACATTTTACAAAGTTCTGATCGTCTCATGTATATATATACATAATATCTTCTTGTCCAAAATAAAAGTAGACAAAAAATTTTCTGCACATAGTAGATAAAATACATTGACCAACAATAAAACGTATCACGTACGTAATTTTATATCAAAAACCCCCAAAAAAAATATATAGGGGATTTTGTATATGAAATAAGAAAACAAAAACATCAAATATATAGAAAACAAATTAAATATGTACCCTAATTCTGTGTGGAGATCATGTCCATCAACAATTCTTCCCTCCACCCTTTTATCATCTTCGCTATAAAGTCTTCACTTCTTCCCACCAAATTATCATCTTCGAAATCGTCTTCTTCGCCACTCCAATCATTTTCCGTGTCATAACCATCTGAATTTACATTCGAATACACCTCTACATCTTCATGATCAGTACTAATACTACTACTGCTTATATTTTCATTTATTATAATTGCATGGCCATCATTCTCTTCGTCCTCTCGTTCGTAAACCAAGCCAAAGGAACTCATGAACTCGTCCAAATCTTCAACAGATCTCCCGTCATACTTGACATGCACAACACAAATTGTGATATTAAAAACCCAGAACACGAAAATCCGATCATATGAAAACACGTCGAAGTTTCCATACGCCGAAACCGAAAAATAACATATAATGATCAGCGCCACCAACGAAAAAATTATGAGTTGCCTGTCGAATACCTTCATAACCTTTTTGATTAACTTGCAGAAGAAGAATGAAATTTGGACGTATAATGCAAGGTTTATTGTTGTTACGTACATAGAGTACTATATATAGGTTATTTGTTTGCTTAATTAACCACAATTTAATGAATTTTCTTGGAAACTTAATTTCTAAATATTATATATCTTGCGACACGGCGTTGCTTAATCAATTATATATTATTAGTAAATTTCCGAGCATATTATATATTCTGTGCCGTTTTTTAAGTTAATATTATATATTTTGTTAATGTCAACTTTAAGGGTTATTTTTCAAATCTGAGCGGAGATAATCGTCAGTAGGATGACCTCATCATGGTTGATATATANTTCACCTATTGGATATACAATTTTTATATGTTTCATCACGTCCAATAGTTGAGTGTCACATCTTCAGTAGACATAGATATGAGCACAATAAATAGACATCATATCAAAATTATATATATATATATATGTGTGTGTGTGTGTGTTTCTTAGATTGAATTATTCAGCTTTGCTGAAATTCTGGGAGTTGACATGTAGACATAGGTCTTTCGATCAAACCACATCAATTATAGTGTATCCGCTTTACTTTACTTCCAAACTTTGCAGGGTTTATCTAAAATATGAATGAAATAAATAAGTGAAAATTATATTTTTGGTCATTTAATTTACATGTTTTTCATTTTTGTTCTTGTTAACAATGAATTTACATTTTAGTAACGTAATTTGTGTTTCTTTTTCATTTTTTTGTCATATTACGATGAATTTTCATTTTTAATCTAGTAACTTTTATGTTTTGCTTTCATTTTTGATTTTTTTTTTTTACTCGAGTCCATTGTGTCCTCTATTAAAAAAAAGAAAAATGAAAAAACATACAAGTTAAAGGACCCGAAATGAAAAAAAATATACAAGTTACAAGAATAAAAATGAAAATTTCACCATAACATAATCATAAATAAAAAAAAACGTGCAAGTTACAGAATTATAAATTCAAAATTCACCATTAACATGACTAAAATAGAAAAATTATAAATTACATAACCCAAAAATATAATTTTCTCAATAAATAAAACTGAAACAATAATCGACTTTCGTATCGTTCATGAGAATCGACGATATATTTTAAAAATCGATGTTTCATGTAAATCTAATGATATATACTTACGTCCAAGCATGTAGAAAGTGTGAAATATGATATTGATTAGGTGAAAACAGTTTGGTGAGAAATATGATATATAGTGATGAAACCCATCGAGTGAGTGATGAAACTCAATGAACTATTATTATTATTATTATTATTATTATTATTATTATTATTATTATTATTATTATCATTTATTTTTGAAAAATAAATAGCTATTATATCATCATCACCATTATATAAAAGTATAAAACTTCAACTAGGAGTAGTCAATTCAAGGGGTGGCTCCACGGAACATAATGTTGTCCCACTTTTTATGTTTTAGTCTTCAAGTACACTCCACTACAAAGAAATGTTAATTCGTAACGAAATTAGAGACCCAATAAAAAATAATCTCTAAGATCTAGGTGCTATCTTGAATGGTGTAGGTATTGTCATCGCTATCAGTTTCAAATTTTTTGTTGGTTGTTAAGCACCATTGTTTTCGGTATCCTTGACCATTTATTTCTGAGAGATAGGTACGGCCTTGATCGGTGTAGGCACTAGTCTGATTTTTGTTGTTATGGCTTTTTTCGCAAGAAAAGAAGGATTTGTTATCTCAGAGTCACTAGATTTCAAAATAAGTTTCTTCTTTGGCTGAAATATAGTTCCCTTGTCGCTCTTCTTTTCAACTGGTTTCTTTTCAGCAGCCAGTTCTTCTTTAATTTCTTTATCGATGAACATCATTCTAGGAGCAGAGATATTCAACGCTTGTCCTTTTTGCCTGAGAGAGATAATATTTGGTGCAGTGAGAGCCTTGAACTTGTGCAGAGTCACAGAGTCGCTCAGCAAGGCTCCTACATGTTCAAACAATATTCTCAAGGGGATGACGAATCCAACTGATTATTTTTCATTTTAAATCATCGTCTTCATCATATGGAACAAAATAACTGGCCGGTTAATTTTGATTCATGTGACAATTGTTGTCATTACCAGAAAACTTTCAGTAGCATAAGCATCAAAAGAGCACGTATTTGCATGGCCACGACATCCGACATAAGTTGTTATTCAAACTTCATTTTTTACTTCTTCCCATAAGTCTTGATAATACCACCAGATGCAGAAAACTTCAGCTTCATGTCCTCAACTGTTTGCTGAGGTACTAGAGAGAAGTCAGTTAGCTCTTCAATGGCATTGAAACAATGCAGAGAAATAATTTTGCTTGATCATCAAACTTTCTTCAACCAAATGCATCAGAATCTTCCCATCATCAGTGACTTTTCCTCTTGCATAGAAATTCTTCAGCTCATTTATATAGATGTCCAAAAATGAACTGATAAAGTTCTTGACTCCAGATGACTCAATAGCTTTGAAGACTTGGGAGACAGTTCTTATTTCATAGAGTAAATTGATTCGAAATCGATTGAAAGAGCTTTCATTATATAGGAAGGAGTTGTTAGAGCGATTATCTCTGAAATAAGTTTTTAGATATAGAAATTAGATGATTTTTTAGGTGAAATGGAGCAAGAAGTTTGAGAGCAGATATGCTTTGAATGAGAAGATGCAAAGGTAAAATGAAAGATTTAGATATTCCAATTATTTAACATGTGCGACTTTTGATCTGGTAACGGTCGAGACACGTGTCATGCTGTCGTTAAGATTTTTGATTTTTTTTTTAAAAAAAAAACACAATAAGTAGAACAAGCTCAAAAAGTAAGATAATCACACTCTATCTCTGAACTCTTTTGTTAACTTATCTCCTTTGAAAGAAGTTTTCTACGACCCAAACTAAAATGGCTAACACATGCTGATATGTCATTATCTGATCATTTTGATAATCAAATTTGTGCTTAGAATTTTTATGTGAAATCTGTGTACTTGATATTAAGAAGTCTTACTACACAAAATATTTATATTGAAGTTATACTAAGAGTTTCAATTAAGTAGTGTTAAGTCTTACTGAAATTGGTGATTTCAAATTACATGTAATTACAAAATTCATTAAATGTAAACCTTCCATGAGGAGGAAGGAGTGTCTTAGGAGTCTTAAAATCTACGCACATCCAGAAACAACTTTGTGCTTCTTTGTTTTTTAGTCTACCTACCTTACTGCTCTTTATACAAATTCAACTGATTTTCTTAATAAGTCATTTATTCAACCAGTTTCATTAAGCTTATTTCCGCACAATTCACATTGATTTACTTATTGGGACCCAGTTATCAAGAACAAAATTTCAGTGTTATTCGAAATATTTTGAGATAAATTTATTCGTCTATTCTAAATTTATTTTTGATCCTAATAATCGATCCTAACAAAATTGTAAAAAATACAAACAAAAGAAGGATAACATATTAAAACTGAAATTCTATAATATGATTGAACCAAAATCACAAAAAGAATGACATTGAAAACTGAATATACAATTTTACCAAATGTTATATTTACTAACCTTACATTTAGTCTTAGTTGACTTACTATTAAAAAATTGCTCTCACATGGTAGAACTAAAATCGTAAAAAACAAACATAAAAGATAAAATATGCAAGTTTCTCAAATTTTATATTTACTAACCTTACATTTGGTCATAGTTGACTTACGAATGATAAAGTTGCTTATGTAGTCATAGACTTAGTCATTTATTTTAGTCTATGCTATTTGGAGACCCATAGGTAATTATTGATGGTAAAATATTTTCATAAATTTTAATTTTGAAATGAGACTTTACTCATAGATACGAGCTCCATTAATTAATAACAAAATTTTAAGGAAAACTTTTTTTTACGTTTCGTAAGTGAATAAAAACTATTTGGATAAGATTTGTATAAACATTTTATGAAAATATTTTAAAAAATATAAAAACTATTTGGATAAGATTTGTATAAACATTTTATGAAAATATTTTTTTAAAAAAAGTGTTCTTCAAGTATTTTTTAAAGATATATTTTTTGATATTTTTAAAATAAAAAACATCTCAAAAGGGTAATAAATCGCAAACGAGAAAAAAAATTAGGAAAAAAGTTGCAAATAAAAAGTTTGTGTAGAATAGTTATTCAAATATATTGTTAACTATTTTTATCTATAAAAACATTTTTGTTGAATTATTTGTAAATTTTTTTTATAAGTATTTATCCAAACAAAGTTTTAAGTAATTCTAAAATTTTTAGAGCAAATTTTAGGAGATGGTTGGATAAGTATAATATCTATCATGTGTACTTATTGAAATTTAGAAACTACGTATATTTTTATTAGGGTCGAAATATAAAATAAAAATATAATTAAATAATCATTTGATTGTTCTTATCTAATTTATTTAAGAGAAGATTTACATAAAACTTATCGTATATTTATAAATAATTTTTTGTTAAACATAGATGCAATTTGCGTATTAAAAATTGTTCTTGAAATGGTTTCAAATTTATATTATAACCGAGATATTTTGTTATCCAACACTGATCAACTATTATTTTTAAAAATATATCTTAGGCAATATATTTCAAATATACTTAAGAAAAGTATTATTTTTTAGAGTGGGTCTCATGTGAGATCGTCTCACGGATCCTAATCTGTGAGACGAGTCAACTTTACCGATATTCACTATAAAAAGTAATACTCTTAGCATAAAAAGTAATACTTTTTCATGGATGATCCAAATAAGAGATCCGTCTCACAAATACGACCCATGAAACCGTCTCACAAATACGACCCGTGAGACCGTCTCACACAAGTTTTTATCTATTTGTTTTAAATGATTGACCATATTCGTTGTCTCAAATAACTAATATTATTATTTTTTGTTTTAAAAAAACTTTATTTTATCTTCGTTGAATTTTAAATTTTTTTAATCGAAATCAACTTTTTATTTAAAATTAAATCCGACAATTAAATTAACAAAAGTTTCATTAACCAAATCTACCTATGCCAGAAAATCTTCAAGATTTAGGGTTCAACATAGAAGTGTAAAATCTGACGACGAATTCATCCAACGGCACAACCGGCAGGACGAAAAAACGGGTTGTGATTGGCATGCGCTCCTGCTGCTACTTGGTTTACAGGCGTTGCCGAGGAAGAGAGATTCGAAGTGGAATGAACTAGAGAAATATGAATGGAAGAATCGATGCCAATGTGGTCAGTAAGAACTATGTTTGAAGAGTTGGGGCCAGTGTAGGCCTACTACTCGGGTAAAGATACGTTGATGTCAGTGGCGTTATTCTTCGATTCCAGAGGCATCGACGACCAGCTATCTCCGCGGAAAGAAGAGGAAGTATGATATGCGTCTTCCACCCCAGCACTCGAGATTGGAATAGCAGCAGTAGGTATGATGGCCAGGGACTCTGGTTTGTGTTTCTTCGTCTTCTGCTCGTGCTGGTTACCCACCAGAAAACTACCCACCACAATCTGGATCACGATAAAACACCAGCATGGGTTAGACTGGTAAGGTTTATTTTGTAAATCACGCAAGAGCTATATCCTGAAAAACGACATGGATGGAATTTACCTGCACAGGGCCGGCAGCTACTAATAAACCAGCGACTCCACCCCCGACAACACGCCCATCAGGACTAGCTAAAGAGACACTCATCCCACCAGATCGGTTTCTAATTCCTCCAGTCTCAGACGGCGTGAACGATCCTGTCAATGACAGTATCTCAAAACGACCCTAAACAACATGGGCAAACGGATGGATAAGAATACTGGTTACTCACATGCAACACCAATACGCCTAAGAACAGCAAACATCAGGAAAAAAATGTCAAAAGATATGATTTCAAAATCAGCTTGCACCTCATAGGTCAATGTACCACCGGAAGAATCGGGTTGACGAAGAGTGACACTCGATATTACACCATTAGCAGAGAGAACGCATATCGCTCGGGGCCCTTGTTGAGAGAAAGATATGATCTTCATCGTGACATCCTAAGATCACCAAAAGATAAAATGACGTAAATCCTAAGTTTGACATGAACAACTTCTGCATACTTAACTTCTACAGCGACGTAAAGTCGTCTTAATAAACAAAAAAATAATCAAAGAAATTTGGTAGTTAGTAATTGAGTTAACCTTAACAGGAAAGGAAAATACGATTTAAAATTCTGCTCTGTACAACTATTATTATTATAAAAATATATATACATTTAGATAAGCTCAACATTTTACCTCTCCAGCATCAACAGTGATGATATGAGGTGTAAAATTGGCACCGACAGAGCATGAAACCCACTGATCACCTGGAAAAGAAATATCAATATCAGCAACAATGACAGGAAAACTATTTACGGCTGCTATAAATTTGATCCGATTACATGTCCCGCAATCATTCTACAAGTAATTTTGTGTTAGCTTATAAGATCGAGAGGTTCTCTAGGCTGCTGTGGGTGTCCAAATCTCAAACTGATTCCACAAGTAGCTGTGGTGTGCCTAGTATGTTTATGAGACTTCCCCACCTAGAATCCTAGGGACTTTATTCACTTCCACAAGGAATATACATATTAGCTATCAAATTTGCAAGAGCCCATATCACGTGATAACTAATTGACAAAATTGAATCAGTCAAAGCTTAAGGTAAGCGCATACCACTGCATAATTAAGTAAACGCTCACTTAAGTGGAATTATCAAGAAGACAAATCATAAACCAAGATCCTTCACTGCAAAAGGAAAAAGAAAAAGCGCTGAAACAAAAGCCGAAATATTTCAAGATTCCTTGAATCCCACTTGACTCTTCAGCGACCCATTTGCGCCAAGAATATGACACATCAATTCACTGGTCCCACCTCTACATTCAAAATCCTATGTTTATAATTCCCCCGAAAAAAAACTAAATGCTCCGAAGACATAATTGACGCTAAGTAGGCTTCACATAACAAAAACAGATCACTAGACTAGCAAAGTTTCACGAACATCAATATAAATAGTAAAATGCTGCTCAACATCAAAATCAAACTCATTACCAGAACTCCCAGTCTCCACTCTGAGAGGTTGCAGCTTGGCTTCAGACCCAAAAGACCGGACCTTTACTCGTTTCTGAACGGCGGAGAAGTCGATCACCGGTGGTGGTGCCGAGGAAGCAAGTGGTTTGGGTGAAAGGGCGACTGCCACGGAACCATCAGGTCCATACTTCCTAGGCCTGCCCCTCTTCTTCTTCGAAGTGGCTGTGCCGCCCACTGCGGTCGTCGTATCCGGTGGAGTGATGGAAACTAGTGGTGGCGCCACGGTCACATGAGGTGGTGCTGATCCGGTTCCTTGAATTGGATTTTCTGTTGTGGTCCTGGGAGCTATGTGGTAATCTGAGGGTGCATCTGATCCCACCACAGTTACTCCGCTGCTAACCAGAGTATTAGCACCTTCCATAAGCCAAACGCCAAGAAAATAACTTCCAATCAAATTTTTCTCAGAACCCCATTATTTTCTTGCGAATAATTTGAGAAAACTCTACGAGATTAATTAGAAGTATTTGTTTTGCAAAAGAAATTAATGAATAAATAAAAATGGAAATGCCTCAAAACACACAAAAGCAAGTTCCAGAAGTTCCCAAGATTTCACCTTTATCACTTGACAAGCTACAATCAGTCTTAAAAGAGCTAAAAGAGAAAAACTATAACATAAAAGTGAGATAAAGCTGATGTTTTTGAACACAAAAATAGTTTACATATCAGTGAAAACAAGGGGAAAAAATAACAGAAAATAGCAAGGAATTTTCCAGGAAAAAAGATTAATTTTTGGGTAAAATTTTGAGATTGGGATCGGAAAAGATTGAATTTTGGGGTTTGCGGTAATGAGAAAATGGGAAAATATGGGTTTTTGTGGGGTTGTAGCTGATTTAATTTAATTTAGGTTCCCCTAACTTTACTCAGACGGTCCAAATTTGAGATTTAGAAAAATTGTTAATTATTAAATAATTTATTAATTATTGGGCCTTTCAAGGAAATTTTATTAGAAAGCAAAGAAATTATGAATTTTGGTTTATAATGGTTGAAGTCCGGGGAAATAAAAATTATAAAATAATAATAAAAAAAAGTAATTGTGGTTGGGAAAAGTGAAATATGGTCGCCAAGGCATGAAGACAGCAATCACTCTCTTTTAAAAAAAGATAATTTCAATAAATAAATCGAATACATTGGATATGTACATTAAACATTACATCTTTGTATATTATCATATTATTATCAATGTATATTATCATATTATTATCAATGAGTACCAAATACAAACAAAATGGAAAATGAATAAAAAGAAAGAAAAAAAATACGTGGTGATATTATATATCAACAGTTTCTTGAAGAAAAAAGACAAATATTTTCCACAGTAAAAAAATATATTTAAAATTTGCGAATAAAGCTGAGAGATGTACCACAATTAAATGGGTAAAAAATAGGGTAAATTCTATAAAAATGTATTTAAAATTTGTGAATAGAGCTTAGAGATGTATGACAATTAAGTGTGTAAAAAATAGGGTAAATTTTATATATATTATCTTGATTCAAACGATGACACTCTCTCGGTAAGAACTATAGCACTTGACAGTAAGTCAATAACAAACTAAATATTCTTTATTGTCGTTGTGTAAATATTATCACTCAACGAGAAATTGGCCTTCAAATCCCAACCGTCGATTTTTTTGTGTTCAGTCCCTGGATACTTTTTTAATACCACATTTCCACATGAAGTGTACCACATTTTGTATGACATAGTACCACAATTTTGTGGGTAGGGAGTGAATCCAAAGAAATATTTTGATTGGGGATTTTTCACCAACTTCCCCATCACTCAACTATTTTATGAAGAATATCTATATTTTGTGTGAGTGAATTTTCTTCAAATGATGTATTCTTCAATGCTTGAAATGGAATAGTGTTATGCAAATTTCTCTTTGAGTGGAGGATTTATGTTAGAATATTTCTATTATCTTAAATTTTGGTGATTGACAAATAACATCATCGAATTGTTTCGGTATTCAACCGTTTTTTTATTGTAATTACATGATTTCAGACTGCGAGATCCAATCAAGTCGTTCAAACAATTCTTCAAAGTTCAAGTTGCAGAATATATGTACTCTAGCTGCAATGGATTTTATATCAATATGACCAAATCAAATTATTGAATACAGAACAACTCCAAACACACTGCAGCTGGTCAGATATGAGAAAAAGATACTGCAAGTCAAGACGTCCAACAACTGTCAGATATAGAATGAGTAAACAATATCATAACAACTCACTGTGGTATAAAATTGTTTATTTTTTCTATGACCTATATGTTTTTCATAAGCAATGAGCTTAAGATCGCAAAAACACAAGGAATATCTAATGAGCATTTAATAATAGATACGGAGATTAAAAGCGACATGTTCATTTTGTGGGGTAACTGTAGATATGATTGCTGGAAAACAAATATAATTGTTAGAGCTTTTCAACTATAAATATGCAGACTCGGTATCAATTGAAAGCTTTTGAACTCTCGCGCATCTTTAATCTTTCATTCAATATTTTCGAGCCACTCAAAGATTTCATATTTCAAGCTGCTCACATAGCATATGTCTATCATATTATATCAGATTTTCATGCATCAATATGTGATATATTACCAACTCAAATCTTCAAGCTAATCATTGGTTATTTTGTATTGTTTTCTGATGAACTGAGGGTTTTTAAACATTCAGATCTTGTAAATTTATGACAGAGTTTCAATTTAGACAGTGCATGTCATAGCTGAAGTGAGTTGTTACAAGACATTGTAAAACTAAATTCTTTTAGTGGAATCATTATTAAGTAAAAGAAGGGGTGGCTTATGAGTGTTATATCCGAACATCCATAAAACATTTTTCTAATTTCATTACGCACTTTCCATCCTTGCATATTATTTTCAAGACTTTTTTGTTAACTGTCAATTGTATTTTATAGTTTATCACTAGTCAAGTAGGACTGTTTCTGTATTTATTCACTTTTTCAGTAGTCCAACAAAACTAGTCGTTTAAGAATATTTCTTAGCAGCCTAAATAATGTAAAGAACAACTCAAAATTTTGAACATTTTAAAAGAGTTTTATTCATCTCCTATAAATTATAATCTGATCCCAACAAGTGGTATCAAAGGGGTTTTTCTTGAACTCTTGTGACTATATTTTTAAATGACATATTTTAACAAGATTCCAATCTTTTATAAATAAGACTATGAAGATTAAAAAATACACATGCAAACATATTTAACGGCTCAAGATGATGATATGTGTAATGTCATCACTTGAGGTACAATGAAGATTTTGAAATTCAATACAACCAAAGCAATAACTGATGGTGCTTCATAGACGGTAGAAGAGTACCCATCTAAATGGAAGACTAAAGGTAAAAATAAGATCAACGCTGACAATGTGACCAAAAACATATACAAAACTCACAACAAAACATGTTTAGTAAGATTAAGACATGTTCAACTGCTAAGAAAACCTGGGAGAGCTGACACAATTCTGTGAGGACAACGATCAAACAAAAGAGAACAAATTAACATTTGCAATCCAAAAATTTGATAATGCCAAAATGAAGCCAGACGAGACTCTTAATGATTTTGATTAAGGGTTTAATAGTATTGTTATTGAACTAGCATATCTTGATGTAGAATATTCTAACTGCGAAGTTGCTTTGAAGGTTATGAGTGCATTGCCTATAGAATGAGATACAAAGGCGATGGCTATAAGGGAGTCCAATGATTTCAACAAGATCGAGCTGTACGACTTGCTTGGTGATATTAAAGCCTATAAGCTTGAGATGAGAATTCGATCGGACAGAAGAAGAGCCACCAACTTCACAGCCAACTCAAGCTCCAACCGCCACAACCCCAATTCAAACCACGAACAAAGAAGCTTCCAACATAAAATCTACTGACCAGATAAGCAATGAGACTTTGTCTTTATTTGTTAAAATTTTTGGCAAATTTATGAATATAAATCAGTCTAATTCTTATGGTAAAAAGGATCAAGATGATGATAATCAGGATTATTTTAATTGTGGAAAGCAAGACCATTTTATTGCAAATTGCAAAATATAGAAAAAAGATTATAAGAAGTCATTTGAAAAAAAAAATCCCAAATATGACAGAAGATCTTTCAAGAAAAAGAGATATAAAAGAGTACTTGTTATTGAAGAAACAAAGAACAAATGGGTCGACTCAGACTCAGATCAATGTAGTTCAGAGATATACTCAAGTGAATGTTGATGAGAATGTCAAGTATTTCATGGCAGATGTTGATTCGGAGACTTTTTAGATATTGAGTTTGAATCTGCTAATGAAAATTCAGGGCCTTGAAACTCACCTCCCAATTTTATTTTAAATTTTCTAATAAAGGGTCGAGGTCTTGAACTCGATTTTTCTTTGTATTTAATTTTTTATGAGGGCCAACGTCTTAAATCTTGGCTCCATTTTTTTTTAAAAAAAAAACTTTATAAGGATATTAGGAACGAAAATGCGTTCTAAAAGGGTGGATAAACACTTTAAAAATTTCAAGAGTTACTATAGATCATTCTTGAAATGTTCATAATTGAACCGAGCACCGAGATATTATATTGAGTTTGGTTATAAACTAATCGAAAGACACTCAATATAATCATCTAAAAACTAATTAAATATTTTGGAAATCACTTAAAAAGAATGTAAGTTGAAATAATAAAAATGTTTGGTTGGCACATTTTTTCAAATACATTGTATGTAAAAATTTGTTATTTTAGAGAACACATAAAATGTTTCAACAATAACTATTAAAAGAATAAAAATAAGTAAACACAATAAAGTAAAGATCCACAAATTTTCTTATGAAAGTCCGAAGACCAAATCTTTCTAAAAAATACTCAACTTGAAATGACGAGATTAACGCTAAAAAATTCTCAAATAATTAAAACATGCAACACACACATAAAAAATTAAGCAAATCAATCCATTAACGTACTTATTTATTGTATGCAGGAAATAGTATTTTTAAAAAACCATCTTTTTTTTTTAAAAAAAAACTCCTAACTATCTAACGAGTCCAACCCATGAAAATATACCATTTTTTAAAAATATTATTGACCTGAAAGAGTCAAATACAAATTACCTGTTAGGTTTGGTTCATTATCATCTCTGGTAGGTTGAATTCGTACTAACATCTTTATAAAAATATTAGTGAAAGATGCACATAAATTACGTATTTTATTATTTTTTTAAGTTGATTAAATGATATTAAATAATTAATACGAGATTGTCTTTAATTTAAGAAAATTGTTCAATTTTAAAAAAAAATTTGTTTAAAAATTTTTTACAGAATGACTCGAAGTTTGCTTGGATAACGTACAAGAAAGACAATTATGAAATTTTTCAGTGTCTTTCGTATAGCTAAATAACTTGTTGGACCCACCCGGGATTGAGCCCAATCATTCTCAGCCTCGTCGAGTCCCACTAATCCATGCACAGCTCACACCGATGTTGCATTTCTTAAATCCATCAAATTTGAGTCAAAAAATAAAAAAAAAATCCATCAAGCTCAGAAAACCCATCAGAATTACGTTGTTAATACGATCATTCATACATAAAATATTAGATTTGCAGACATACTTCGCTCGCGTGTTTGTGAGAACTGTGTAGGAGACAGCGTTGACATCAGCGATGAAAGGCGTCTTCTCGGCGCCTGGTGATTACATCTACTTCAAGTCTCAGGTCCCTCTTCACAAGATCCCTGTAAGATTGCTGTTTTTTTTAAACATATTTGATTGTATTTTTTTTATTTCTTTTTTTATTCAATTTTATTTCGAGTTTTTGAATGACGGGCTTTGCTGTTTAGCTTCATTTCTCAAATGTTCATTTTGCTGGTCCTGTAGTTCTTTACGTACTTGGATTAATCTTTTTTAGATTTGATCTCATGTTTGATTTGGTTGATCATTTGGACTCAAGAATCAAAATCTTATCTTTATCTGATTTCAGTTGTCCCAGAATCTTGTCTCATAGGAATTTGCTCCAAGTATTTAATATTGTTATGGGTTCTTGCAAGTATCGAGATATTTGCATTTCAATTTGTATAGAAATAAAATCTTGTGGTTTACAAGTTACAAAGATTAAAAGCTCGGAATGTGTGGTAGTTGGATGTAATAGCTTCTTATTGAGGTACTTGGTTCAACCGAATCATCTCAAAAAGGGCGTCCACAATTAAGTAGTATTGAAGAAACATTTGAGACTTAATCCTATACCAAAAGTGTAAAAGCTCCAGGTATTTGACAGAGATGAATATTTACTATTATTGATTTCTAGGAGTTGCCAATGCAGATCAAGGTCTATGATGTGCCGGGTATGTGCATTTATGTGTCTCTAGTCCCGTAATATTGCAAATGGACACTTCTTCTTTTGGATTACATGAAGCAAGCAGATTCCAAAGCTTAATCCTGGAATCATGCATCAGCTAACACCCCTTAACATAACCATTTCTGGAAGATAGGAAAATGGATAGAATGCCAGCAAAACAAATCTGAGAAATATATATTTTTGTACAAGCTGATCAAATGAAGGGCTGAACTTATTTGAGACATCCTTTTTATTTCTTGGACATAGGAATACTTATTGGCTAACTGATCAATACGATATTTTAATTAGTTAAATATTGTAACTTATTCTGGAAGAAGTAAAGCGTGTCAACGTTAAGAAGTTTGAAACAAGTGAATTAATTAATTTAAAATCACAGTTCTTAATTCTTATCTACCCTTTTATTTTTATGTTAATGAGGAGTGAGATCTTGCTACCTTTCTTTTTCCCATAGAGATTCATATCTTCAAGGAGCAATGGAGTCAATGGGGTATAAGTTTTTACTGGTACGAGGAATTTATATGTTCTGATAATCATATGTTTATGAGGAAGTTATCTATGTAGTTTGGTCTTTATTACATAATTGACGTCGTTTGTCGTTAGCAAATTTCAGTCGTGACTTTGATTATTCTTGAGCATTCAATAAATTGTAGAAATGATGTTTACTTGCAAAATTTGGTGTAGATTGGCTCAAAGCAATGGAGATACTATGATTTTGGGCCAAAAGTTGTGCCTCCACTGATCTGTCTTCCTGGTACTGCTGGAACTGCCGACGTGTATTATAAACAAATTATGTCATTATCTATGAAGGTAGTAAATTTTAATAATCTTATCGATCAGTATGCTTGTAATGCCCCAACCAGCGTTGGGTATGTAATTATTTTTTCCATTTTCAGGGTTATCGAGTGATATCAGTTGATATTCCCCAAGTGTGGAACCACCATGAGTGGATTATAGCATTTGAGAAGTTTTTGGATGTTATTAATGTTCATCATGTAAGATTTCCTTGTCATTATTGCACTATATGATGTTGAACATTAATTCCTTTCCTGTCTAAAAAGACTTTGGTTCATCCGTTGGTTCAATTTTTTGCATTGGGTATGTAAGTGCTATGCATTATGATATGTTTAAGCTGAATACACGGGTTTGATCTGAGCTTGCCAGGTTCTTCTGTCAAACTTCTGATCCTTCCCCGTGCCCTTTTTCATGTTGAGTTACTACCTTAACATGTTGAATTTGTCTTCCAAGTAGTGATACAATGATTCTATTGGAAGGTGTTCTTTATTGTAGGATGTGGTGGTACTCATTAGAAATTTGGCAGGGTACTTTCTATTTCATATAAAAAATGAAGGGGTCTTTCTACTTTCATAGACTGGTATTATCCTACCAAATATATTCTTGTTTTAGATCATTATCATTTCTAGCTGTTATCTTTGAGAAGGGTGTGGAAAATAATTACGTGGGTAATTGAAAACCATTTAAAGCTTTCCACACCCAGTTGCCATTTTTATCTAGGTATTGAAATAATAATCTAATGAAACACATAACCACCACTTCATTTCGAACTGTCAATTTATGTCATTTTTGCTTTCAACCTCTTAAAGAATTCCTACCACCTCTGTCTTTAATGTATCAATTTTTATTCTTATTTTTAAGTTTAGAATTTCTCTCACGTGATTGAATTAGGTAGATATGCTTTTATAAATTTCACTTCAAATATTCCAGTGAATGTGATGCATCAACTATGAAACGTGTTATTTTTAAGCCAGAGCAAAAAATAATCGAGATAGTGAAATTTAGAATAATATACAAAAATCATGAAATAAGATACCAATAAATCCTACCGTCTAAACTCTAAACTTTGGGATATCATAAAAGAATTATAAACATCAGGATGCAAGTGATAATTATTTGTACATAGATATTATTTGTTTGAAACCTTTGATGTCGAGATGGAATTTGTGGGAATTTTAAAATGGAAAGATAAATAATGTTTATAATTTTTAATAGATGGTGATGACATTCGGATGACATAGGGTTGAGAAACAAGAAAAGTTAAATATTTTCAAGCATCTATAGGTTTTGTTGCCCTTGCATTTACAAAATGGATTAGTATGGATACAACATTTTGTGGATAAAAGTAGGGATTTTTCTATGTTGGACTAGCATATACTATCCTATTCACATAATTCAGATCATTTCGCTGTACAGATATGTGTGACCTTGACTAATTTTGATTGATCAAAATGGGGTGGTTACTGAATTACATGAATATTGCATGAAATCAAAGCTGACCATCCACTTTTACTTTTTTCAAAAAAATTACTTTTTTTCTGTTTTCTCATACATCAAGCGCCCGACAACTAGTAAGTAGATGCTATTTGGAAACGTGAGAAATTATCTCCCTTTTGGATCCTAGAGATTTTACCAAGCATATCCTTGATTCCTTTCTTGTTATTCATTATCTTAGATTGACTGTTGCCTCTTCTCTTAGTATTTATTTATTAGCTCCCATCATGACAAATTACAGTGGTTGTTTTCCATATCGCAGATACATTTATATGGTACATCTCTTGGGGGCTTCTTAGCTCAACTCTTTGCTCAGCACCGGCCACGTCGAGTTCGATCTTTGGTTCTCTCTAATACATTTTTGGAGACAAGTAGTTTTTCTGCGGCTATGCCATGGGCTCCCCTGTACGTACTTTAATTTTCTCTCTGTTTCTTTTCCAATCTGGTTCAAATGCAAACGTCTTTTTCCCAAAAAAATATACCAAGATATCAATGATAATACTAATTACAATGTTACTGTCTTATGTTTCCCTGGAAATATTACATCATTCATGTTTAGAATGTTACTAAGTACTCTGCTTTATGTTCTCTTTCCTTTTCACTATCCAGTTTTAGATTCTCTTGCAGCGATATCAGGTTTTTTAGTCTATTATTGCTAAAATTAGTATTTATTTTAGTCGTGTGACATAGTTAATTTTCGAACAATATCTACCGTGAACCGCTGATGAAATCAAGTAAGCGACCTGCCTTTACTATGGCGATGCTTTATACACTTGGAGCATTTGGATATCGATGCTTGTATCATTAAAAATTAAATTTAGAAAAATTGTATGCATAATTTATTGATGTTGGGATGAACTTTTTAGTTTTACTTAAAGCACTTGAAAAACAGTAAGAACGGATTTAGAGAGGCTCAGATTTAGAGTTCTTGGTTATTTTACTCCAGCTTCTCTAAGAAACTCAAAAAGTAGAAAATGGCCTTTTAACCATTAAAGTCAAAATGTAAACTACTTCTGCTTCTACTGAAAAAGGCATGTCTTTAATGAAACCCTTTTTTGAGTGAGGTGCTTCTATGTATTAACAGACAACTAATCTTCCAAGTACCCTCGCACGGGAAGTTCAGGACTTCATATTATCATATATTCCCTTCTACCCTTTGGTCGCTGCTACGTGTGCTTCTGCATGATTTTTTACTTTTTAAGGTCTTTATTTGACTCATTATTTGCTAGAAAACTCCTCTCATGAAGTATAATATTTGAAAAGAACCCACATTTTGTGGTCTTGAAATTGCTTGATTATACCAACTTCAGCATTTTTTGGCTTTTGAACATATCCTCGTGTTATTTGCAACTGTTCCATCATCCCAGCTTTCAGCGTTTGAGGACTTTCTTGAGGCTTTAGTTGGGACAATACTGAAAATCATTTGTTACTTGGAGGTTTTTGATCTCTGTCATTCAATTTCTAACACCACAAAACCTTCAGAATATTTCTTAGCCCAGTTATTAGTTAGTTATAGTTGTTTTCCAAATCCTGTCTCTTAATGCTCTCAGAAAGGTTTTGAATTATTACTTTTGAGATTTGATTTCTTCACTCCATGCCTTTTAAGCATTTAATACTAGTGAATGATTTGTATTTCCACCTTCAAATTTACCTTGAAATTGGGGGATATTTAGCTAGGTGTGTTAAATAACCAAGTAATCATTTCAAAGATTTTTTAACCTGGTTGAGGTTTGAAGGGCCGTGGGCGCTGAAATCTATTTAACTATTACATATCAATGGTTTATGCAATTGTTGAAATGAGTGTGATTGTCAGTGGGATGAGTTGTTTGAATATCAATCTCTGTAGTTTATATTTATCCTAATGTAATTGGATTTGTTGTGAATTCAATATTTAACAGTGTAGGCTGGACACCTTCATTTCTATTGAAGCGGTATGTCCTAACTGGAATTCACGATGGTCCTCATGAACCTTTTATTGCAGATTCCGTGGATTTCATCGTTGCTCAGGTTAATATACCGTATGAAACTACATTAGTTCTTTTATTACTTTTAGGCATGGCTACTAGCATCTACGCGTACTTTCCGAGATGTAGAGATTCTGATCCAATCAGGGTCTTCTAGTATGATGTGACAGTCTTTTATGTTTTTGTTGATATTTTCACATCAATGGTTTACCGACAAGTTGCGTGTGAAAGGAAAAAAAGTGAGTGTGTGCATGCCTTCGGATACAAGAAGCCATTGATGTCAAAATCACCTCTGATCTCTATCCTCAACAGGTCCAAGTGGCTTGGGATGTAAATAAAATATTAGTTATTTGGTCGGTTACCTAGTGTGAGAACTATTCATTTACTCGAGGAGTGCTTGTTTTACAAAATTTATAGAACAAATTTCTTTTGATTCTTAAGATAAAATTGAAAGTGAACGTTTCTTATGATGTTAATTTGACTATGATGCAGGTTGAGACCCTTTCAAGAGATGACTTGGCCTCCAGGTTGAGTCTGACGGTTGATGCAGCATCTGTTGGCCCTCTTTTGCTTTCAGATTCTTTAATTACTATAATGGATGTAAGTGGACTGCTTAATACTTTCAATAATGATGGATGGTGAGCTCTTGAATTTAACAGTAAATTACCATCAGAAACTTATTGCAAAATTAAGTTAAGAAATTTGGATGAAGCTTATCTTGTTTAACTCCTTGGTTTGCAACCAGTCTCTTTAGGGATTCTCAGCAGGGTAAATTCAAAATTTAAAAGTCTTTCTGAACAAGTCTGAAGACTAGAGAGATTTCAACATTTCAAATACTTGTATGTTTTCCTTTCACATGTAGTATTGATCAGAGATTACTATCTAGAGGAGGAAGCTCTTATCTCTTGAACATTGTAGAGAGAGAAAAAAATTGCCTTAATAAATATTCAAGGTCTCCCATAGTTTCCTGGATTTCAATGAAGTGAATAACGAGGAGAACCTTTTATATATATTTAGTTTAAAGAGAACACAAAGCAAATGAGGATGAAAATAGCAAGGAAGACATTTTCCTATTAATGGGAATCAACAAAATCACATAAATTTGTGGACACTTGAACACATTTGATGAGTTTAACATTCCGAAATGCTTGCAAAATCAATATCCTGGAAGATAAGAAACTATATCTAGTTTTATTATGATTTATATTCACGTGGTTGTTATGGTGGTTGTGTTGCCTTGATTGGATCGCCTCTTATCCGATTAAACTTATTTCTGACTTCTCCCTCTCTTTTTTCGGGCGTGTTCATCCCCTGCCTGAAGACAAATGATTTCTGTGCAATTCCTGGACAACTTAAAGATCAAGTGACAGAAAGATACCCTGGTGCCAGACAAGCATACCTCAAGTCCGGTGGTGATTTTCCCTTCCTTTCAAGACCAGATGAAGTAAATCTTCATCTTCAGGTAGCACTCGGAAAATTCTTTCATTTTGTGATTTGAACAACTCTGTCAAATGTTTATTTGGGTCAGGACTATCGAACCTCTAAAACATGAGACTATTCTAAGTGCCTCGACAGAATGACGATTCTGATTGAGGGAGCCGGCAGCATTTCAATTTATAGAACCTATTTCGTTTAAGTAGTGGGGGGAAACTATGGAGATTTTTGGTATATTTCCTATATTTCCGAAAAAATAATTCAGGTACATTTCTAGGAAATGATTTTGGAATGTGAACTGTATATTTTTTTGTGTTTTTGGAATTGGAAGAAGGCATTTTTCTACCATAGATGTCACGCCATGTTATATTATTTTCAATCATTTTATTCCTTGAAATTTATTATGAATGTTAAATAGTAGTAAAATAATTTTTTGAATAGAAGATAATAACGGTACGAGGGAATGCGAAAGCCAGTTGAAAGTAAGTTTTTGGTAAAAATTGTTACAGAATATGGATATGTCTATGTTTCCACGGGAAAGAAAATATTTTTCTGAAAGATAAAAAAGTATTACGTATATTATCGAGGTAAAAAATTTCCTGTTAGGAAATGTACTTTTTAGTTTGAAGGTCTCATTCACCATCTCGTTTTATTCAGCTACACCTAAGGCGAGTTGGTGTGGAAGCTAAACCAGATGAAGTCCAAAATGATGTACCTGGTAGGAGTAGCTCAAATGACCAAAATGATGGTAGACATACCGATGATGCACCAGAAGATGGTAGGAGTGGCCCTGGAGATGCAAGTGGACCTCCTCCAGCTTCAGAAGATCCAAATTCCGGTAATCTTGATAATCAAAGTTTCAGCAACACCCAGATATCCAATGTCAGCATTGAATGCTTCAAGCTAGCATTGGCGCCCGAAGTTCTTTCACGGCTATCGTGTGAGTGTATTGTTCATAATTTGCTTAATCTTCACCTAGCCACCTTGTACTTTAACCAGAAGTGTTCTAAGGAAGTTTAGGCCAGTGCTGTAAATGTGTTCTTTGTCCACTGTCATCACCACTTGTAAGTTTTCCTGAGGGAAGATGTTTTGTCCTGAAATTTAAGTTCTTGTGTGATAAATGTATGACTACTACCTTGGGTGGTTGTATCAAAGCATGTTTTTCTTTACGGGTTTATCAATACATGAAAAATGTTGGTACTTGCGATTGTCCGTGGAAAAATAAGTTGATTGAGACATGGCAAAATTGGTTGATTCGATCCAACTTTTATGACAATGGTATATAATGAATGAGTCATATCTGATTTCCACAGAGAGATACATCAGACAACTTGAAAAAAAAAAAAAAATCATACGTGGCCCATCATTAAATCGAGTGTCTGAACAATAATCAAATAAATTGGCAAATTGTTAGAATACAGCAATTAGTTTGTGTGATACTTGCTACTTAGGAAGATAGATATATATTTTATGAAGTAAACATCATTTCATTTTTTCGGGGAGAAAAATCCGAGAATCTAAATCGCTTGCTAGAACTTCTACCTATGTATCTATCAAATTAACAAGTACAAGCTTTTCTTCAGCAATATCTCAGGCCAGAGCAAAAATTAAATCACAAAGAACAAATTTATATTGTTTCTTTGAGAGGAAATCTCAACTCAAGTGATTGTTCAAAAATTCGCTTCAATAAAAGTAAATTAGGTCTTTTAATCTTGCAGAATGATAATATCTAGTAAACCTCGATGTTTGTACTTTGTATGATGTTTTATTCAGAGAGTTTCGGAAACAAAATTTTTGGGTTTAGAGCGTGACAATTGTCCGGACCAAACCGAAAAGCTAGGTTTGATTTGATTATTGATTTGATTATTTAGTAATACCGATTGCGAAAGGTTCGAGTTTTGTTAAAAATCGAATCAATCTGCTCTTCTCAGGCTGGAACAAGTGATTGAACAAATACACATCATCGTCCTGCAAATTCAAGTGTTCTTGTCTGAGAGGAGGAAAAAAAAAAGGAAAAAGAAAAAAGAAGAAACCTAAGAGACCTTATCAAAACTCAAACTCAAATCTTCTGGTCTTTAATCTATCTCCAATTCCTCCACATCTCCAACGAGGTATGTCGTTATGCTTTTCGGCTTCTGATGCTTATTTGTACGGATATGCATTTTCCTGTGTAATTGCTGTTTTCTTTTCGTTTTTTTTTTTGGCGCCGCGTACCCTCTCAAGTCCCCTTCTTTTCTTTCTCTTCCCCACTTCACCCTACACACTCCTTCCATTTTCTCTCTGATTCCTGTCATTTTTCATCTCGAACTCTCATAAATCTCGTGGATTTTCGCTGGAAATCGCAAAAGGCTCACTCTTTTTCACGACCACATTCTCCGGAGAATTCCGTACAGTCCGGTCATCCTCCAGTTTTTCAAAAGAGCTAAGTTCCTAATTAAGCAAACTGCACCTAGCTCGGGATAACTTATTGAAATGGCAAATAGCAAGTACGAGTACGTGAAGTTATATGAGGTGGAGGATGAAGTCATGCCACCTAATATCATTGTAGTTCGTGTTGACGGCAGAAATTTCTGCAGATTTTCTGAAGCGCACGAGTTTGTGAAGCCAAGTTGTAAGAAAGCATTGGAGTTGATGAATGAGTGCGCCGGAGTTGTTTTAGAGCACTTCCCAGATATAATATTCTCCTATGGTTACAGTGATGAATTCAGTTTTGTATTCAAGAAGGAAACCAAGTTTTATCAACGACGGGCCAGCAAAATCCTTTCCATCGTTGTGTCGTTCTTTACATCTGTTTATGTCACTAAGTGGAAAGAAGTTTTCCCTGAAAAGGATTTGAGATATTCTCCTTCATTTCGAGCACGTGTTATTTTATGTGCATCTATGGAGGTTCTTCAAGCATATCTTGCATGGAGACAAAATGAATGCCACCTAAGTAACCTGTATAATACTTGTCTATGGCAGTTGATTAAGTGTGGAAAACCTGAAAAGGAAGCACGAGAAATGCTTGAGGGATCTCATAAGCAAGACAAAAATGAGTTGCTCTACCAATGCTTTAATATCAACTATAAGAAAAGCATTCCACAGATATTTCGCCAAGGAACATGTGTTCTCAAGACAGAGGTTGAAGTTTGTGTGAATTACAAAGATGATTACTGTCCCATAAAAAGATCAAAAAGGAGGGTCACAATAGTTCACATGGAAAACATTGCGTCCAAACGTTTCTGGAATGATCAGTTGTATCTTTTGAAAGAGCTAGGTCATTTCTCTAAAGATGTTAATAAAACCAAAACTGAGTATCTCAAGTCTTTTCAGTATGAGAGCAGGTTGTTGTTGTCCACTTGGATTGTTATTCGTATTGATGGTTGCCATTTTCATAGGTTTTCCGAAGTTCATAAATTTGAGAAGCCAAATGATGAAGCCGCTCTCAACCTCATGAATTCATGTGCAGTAGGCGTACTAGAAGAGTTTAATGATATTGTCTTCTCTTATGGGGTTAGTGATGAGTACAGCTTTGTTTTGAATAAAGAGTCCCAACTATATGGAAGGCGTGCCAGTGAAATAGTTTCCGCAATAGTAACTTATTTTTCATCGATGTACATCATGAAATGGAAAGATTTCTTCCCTCATAAAGAGATGATGTACGCACCATATTTTGACGGCCGTGCCGTTTGCTACCCCTCCTCTCAAATCCTTCGAGATTATCTAGCATGGAGACAAGTCGATTGCCACATCAACAATCACTACAATACGTGTTTCTGGATGCTTGTGAAGTCTGGAAAGACGAAAAGCGCAGCTCAAACTTATTTGAAGGGTACTCAAGTTCAAGACAAAAATGAACTTCTAGCTCAGTTATCCGGTGCTACCGATTATTACAACAAATTACCACCAATGTTCCGCCTGGGTTCTTCTGTTTACCGGAATAAGGAAGAAAAGAAAATCGTCAGCGATAAGGAAGAAGAGGGTAGTATTGATAAAATATGTGAAAAAGTTGTCGTTGAATATTGCAATATAATAGAGCTAGCTTATGAGTATGATTTAGATCCAAGTCTCAATCTTAATAATTACTTTTTTGATTGATTTTGTTTCCATTCATGCGGGTTACTGTAATGGGGAGCATGCTTCATTTTCATCTCTTGTGGAGGTTTCAACAGTGAAGTTCAATGCAGAATGTTTCAGCAAAGTGGACCAATCGGAAACGACAGTTCTGAGTTTACTTGATTTTATACTGTTTTTGAAGTTGTACGAGTTGGAATTTGAAGTTGCAAAATTTAATTGAATGTATTGTCTTCAGTGTTGATTATATTGCTGGAATGTATATGATTTCTTTTTGTGCGTGTTATGGTCTAATTTACCTTTTATATCACATGCGATTTGTAAGAATGAAAGGCGAGTGAGTTGGCGGCAGCCACTGGTGAGATTGAAAGTTTTGTTTTTCCTGCAACACACACCCTTGTGACTCGATTTAGAACTTGGTCCTGTTGGCTAATATTTTGGCTGTAGTTGATATGGCAAGTAAAATTTCAAATAAAAATAATTTAAAGGTTGTTCAACATTATGGAAGGATGTATTTTCTAGATTGCCCAAATGACTTTTATGACAGGAGGTATAAATTCCATTGGCACTTAGAGCCCGCATCCTCATCTTCTTGTTGTGCTTTTGGAATTTTCACATTCACTAGTCTGGATTAACCAATTGCACGGATTGTTCAGACGAGTTATTGTCACACATGTTTGAAGTCATTATTAAATGACAGTACCTGTTGGTGATCCGTGTGTGTGTTTGTATAATTGGGTTAGATTCTTTTTCGGTTAATGCATATCATGAGAAACAGTGTGCAACATACAAGATGTGTGACTTTAGTGGTTTTACTGAAACTGCAACTTTCTCAAGTGGTTGTGTTATTTTTTCACTATAATTTCTTTAATCTTGGTCTAGGTTTGGGCATGTTGGATTACACTGGATTCTCTTGAAATCATTTTAAGCTCTTTAGCCACTAAATTTCTTTTCTAGTTAAATAGTTTCTGTATAACTACATTTTTTGAAAAGAAAATTCAACGTTGTGCTAAAAGTAGATTGTCATTTTTTATGAATTGCAACATTTTCCACCATTCTTTTGCTTACAATGTCAATGCTAAGGAACATTCTAGTGTTATGAGATATAAAATTGTTCACATTATATCCAAACTCGTGGTATTGTTCTTCACATAGGTTTTTATATGTTTAGCTATGCTTTCTGCCACTGTATTGTCGGTAGGTGGGCCTTATTTGCTCATTTTCTCTCCACTTCTTTTTCAAATTAGACCTTTTTAATTAGAGTTTGGTTGTTCTGAAGCAAATTTTTTCTATGTTTAACCTTTAGTTTCTTAAATAGTTGCTTCCTTGGACATAGGAGGTCAGATGGGCATGCCATCTACCGTAAAAGAAATTACACCCTTAGTTGATTTATCAGAGACTGAATGCATAAAAGACCAAGTGAAATCAAGGACTCCAGGTGAATGCCATTTAAGTTATCTCATTATCAGTATTTTCTCATATAACAGTGAAATATGTAGGTTTTAATTGTTGAAAGATAGCACGAGTGTGAGTTTGCTATTTCTTGATTATTCTGTACTTATGAACGTTGTCTTTATTCTCATGTTTCCATCTTGACATCAGGGCTTTGTTATTGTCTCTAGAACTGCTGCTGTTCTTTTCAAACTTATTAATGTAGAGATAATGAATATAGAGTTATTTAGCATACTTGGTCTGGATATGCCCTCAAAGATATGTTTTCTGACATGGATGCTAAGTTTCAACTTTCATATTTAAATACTTTGAATATCTTTGACAGCAAGTCCAAGAGGTAAATTAAATGAGGAAGCTTCTCACTCAGGGGCAGACGCTCCACCGAATTCTTATCATGGAGTGGGAACTTCGAATAAAATGAAGAGGGCTGAATTGAATAATACCAGCTTCAGAAGATCCAAATTCCGGTAATCTTGATAATCAAAGTTTCAGCAACACCCAGATATCCAATGTCAGCATTGAATGCTTCAAGCTAGCATTGGCGCCCGAAGTTCTTTCACGGCTATCGTGTGAGTGTATTGTTCATAATTTGCTTAATCTTCACCTAGCCACCTTGTACTTTAACCAGAAGTGTTCTAAGGAATTTTAGGCCGGTGCTGTAAATGTGTTCTTTGTGCACTGTCATCACCACTTGTAAGCTTTCCTGACGGGAGATGTTTTGTCCTGAAATTTACGTTCTTGTGTGATAATGCATGACTACTACCTTGGGTTGTATCAAAGCACGTTTTTCTTTACGGGTTTATCAATACATGAAAAATGTAGGTGCTTGCGATTGTCCATGGAAAAATAAGATGATTGAGGCACGGCAGAATGGGTTGATTCGATCCAACTTGTATGACAATGGTATATAATGAATGAGTCATATCTGATTTCCAAGATCAATCGATCCGCTTTTTTCATTACATCGGAAGCAACGAGGTTGAAAAAGTAGCACAGCCAATCTAAGCAGCTTCACTCTGCTCTTGCTGACCGAGAAACCACTCGACGGGCCACCATTCGGGTTTAATGGTCTCTATATTGACATCTTCCTGGTCTTTTATGGTTAAGTTTCCAGTCCCTTTGAAAGCATAGTCCAGGTGTAGAAGCCCGAGACCACAAGACCCAAGTGCAGTTGTGAAAGTGCCAGCTTTCTTTTGAGATGATGCATCGATCACTTCGTTACCCAGAGCAACCTTTTGCGGGACCTCTGAGCTAATAAATTCAGGTATCATAATTAGCATCAATAAAAAAGAACGGCTATACATATTATCATTGATAATAACTCACCTACTCCACTATCATTCAGAAATCTGAGAGGGATCAAGCGCTTTCGATCGGACAACTCCTCGGTGGTACGTGTTAGCAACAAGTTCTTGGCCAATGTAACAACCTTTGTTGAAGCTTATAGCATTTAGACCAGCGAGATTGTACTCTAGAGGAATTGCCGAACCTAGAACGATTGTTCATTAAATAATTAAATCTAAATACATTCCAAATTAATATTCTTTACAAATCACATGAAAATAGTATTAACGGAATTAGCTAAAATTCTATTTTCATATAATGTTGGTGGTATCTGCAAACGATTCTTTTCACTTGCGGGAACTAGATTTCGATGACTATATAGAAGAAGAAAACAGGAAGAAAAAAAAAAAGAGAAAGTTCTAATTATGGGAAATAAGTTGTATTCTTTTATTTCATCTTTCATTTATTTTATAAAACTTTTAATTTGATGTTAAATTTTCATTGAGTGAAAGCGTTAATATGTAGCAAATTGTTAAAAAGTGAAGATTGGAGTGAATTTTGTGGAGTTTGAGAAGTTCTGTATGTTTGATTATGTTGAGTGGTTTTTTTTTTTAAAAAAAATTATTCTAATTAGTAAATTATGGTTGTTGTTGGCTTGTGGACTATTATAATAACGGTAAAGACTTGCTTGTATTGTGAATTTGTGATTTACGAATATATTCTGTTTGACAAAAATTTGTGTGACGGTCTTACAAGTCGTATTTTGTGAGACGGATCTCTTATTTGGGTCATCAATGAAAAAATATTACTTTTTAAGTTTTTATGTTAAGAGTATTATTTTTTATTGTGAATATCGGTAAGGTTGACTCGTCTCACAGATAAAGATTCGTGAAACCGTCTCACAAGAGACCTACTTATTATGTTAATGTATGAGTTTTTGGATTCTGGTTGCACTTACTTGGTTATTTTTTAAGAAAAAATTTGGACGATGAATTTATCTAAAAATTAGTAAATAAGTAACTATAAATAAAATTTAATTTTTTAAAAATAAAAAAACCGATTAATTGAAAAATCGAAATAATTTCGATTTTTAACCGAACCGAACATAACTGTTTAATTCGGTTTGATTTATCACCCCTTGTCGCTTAAGATTTCTCGTCTTTGTCCAGATGAAAAAAACGAAATAAGAGAATGATTAATGTGTCGAGTTCTTGTTAATATAAAATCAATTTTCTAAATTATAATGTTAGATGTAATTATCTAAAATTGATTAGGGCACAAAAGGTTGGTGAAAAAAAGAACCAGAGTAATCAAGTAAAAATTAGATCTTTTAATCTTCAATAATGATATTATCTAGTAAACCTCAATGTTATTGTGATGCTTTATTCATAGAGTGACAACTGACAAGTTTCGGAACAAACAAAATTTTTGGGTTCAAAATGTGACAATCGTCTGGACCAAATCGAAAATCTAGGTTTGGTTTTATTATTGATTTGATTTAGTTTTACTATTTGGTAAAACCGATTGCGATTAACATGAGTTGGTTCGAGTTTTGTTAAAAATCGAATCAATATGTTCTTCTTAGTTTGGGACAAGTGATTTAACAAATACACATCATTCTCCTGTAAATTCAAGTGTTCTTGTCTGAGAGGAGGAAAAAGAAAAAAAAAAAAAAAAACCTAAGAGACCTTATCAAAACTCACACTCAAATCTTCTGCTCTTCAATCTATCTCCAATCCCTCCACATCTCCAACAAGGTATGTCGTTATGCTTTTCGGCTTCTGACGCTTATTTGTACGGCTATGCATTTTCCTGTTTAATTGCTGTTTTCTTTTTGTTTTCCTTTATTATTTTTGGTTGATTTTGTTTCCATTCATGCTGGTTTACTGTAATGGGGAGCATGCTTCATTTTCATTTCTTGTGGGGGTTTCAACAGTGAAGTTCAACGCAGAATGTTTCAGCAAAGTGCACCAATCCGAAACGACAGTTCTGGGTTTACTTGATTTTATACTGTTTTTGAAGTTGTACGTGTTGGAATTTGAAGTTGCAAAATTTAATTGAATGTATTGTCTTTAGTGTTGATTATATTGCGGGGATGTGTGTGATTTCTTTTTGTGCGTGTTATGGTCTAAGTTACCTTATATCACATGCGATTTGTAAGAATGAAAGGTGAGTGAGTTGGCGGCAGTCACTGGTGAGATTGAAAGTTTTGATTTTTCCTGCAACACACACCCTTGTAACTCGATTTAGAACTTGGTCCTGTTGGCTAGTATTTTGGCTGCAGTTGATATAGCAATTAAGATTTCAAATACTAATAATTTAAAGGTTGTTCAACATTACGGAAGGATGCATTTTCTAGATTGCCCAAATGACTTTTATGACGGGAGGTATAAACTCCATTGGCACTTGGAGCCCGCATCCTCATCGTCTTGTTGTACTTTTGGTATCTTCACATTCACTAGTTTGGATTAACCAATTGCACGGATTGTTCAGACGAGTTATTGTCACACATGTTTGAAGTCATTATTAAATGACAGCACCTGTTGGTGATCAGTGTGTGTTTGTATAATTTGGTTAGATTCTTTTTTGGTTAATGCATATCATGAGAAACTGTGTGCAACATACAAGATGTGTGACTTTACAGGTTTCACTGAAACCACAACTTTCTCAAGTGCTTGTGTTGTCTTTTTTTACCGTAATTTCTTTAATCTTGGTCTAGGTTTGGGCACTTTGGATTACTATTGGATTCTCTTGATATCATTTTAAGCTCTTTAGCCACTAAATTTCTTCTCTAGTTAAATAGTTTCTGTACAACTACATTTTTTGAAAAGAAAATTCAATGTTGTGTTAAAAGTAGATTGTCATTATTTATGAATTGCAACATTTTCCACCATTCTTTTGCTTACAATGTCAATGCTAAGGTACATTCTAGTGTTATGAGTTATAAAATTGTTCACATTATATCCAAACTCGTGGTATTGTTCTCCACGTAGGTTTTTAATACGTTTAGCTATGCTTGCTGTCACTGTATTATCGTTAGTTAGGCCTTATTTGCTCATTTTCTCTCCAGTTCTTTTTCAAATTAGACCTTTTTAATTAGAGTTTGGTTGTTCTATGTCTAACCTTTAGTTTTTCATATAGTTGCTTCCTTGGACATAGGAGGTCAGATGGGCATGTCATCTGCAGTAAAAGAAATTACACCCTTAGTTGATTCAAAAGAGACTGAATGCGTAAAAGACCAAGTGAAATCAAGCACTCCAGGTGAATGCCATTTAAGTTATCTCATTATCATTATTTTCTCATATTACAGTGAAATGTGTAGGTTTTAATTGTTGTAAGATAGCAGAAGTATTGAATTTGCTATTTCTTGATTATTCTGTACTTATGAACCCCGTCTTTAATATCATGTTTCCATCTTGGGATCAGGGCTTTGTTTTTGTCTCTAGAACTGCTGCTGTACATTTCAAACTTATTAATGTAGAGATAATGAATATAGAGTTATTTAGCATACTTGGTCTGGATATGCCCTCAAAGATATGTTTTCTGACATGGTGCTAAGTTTCAACTTTCATATTTAAATACTTTGAATACCTTTGCAGCAAGTCCAAGAGGTAAATTAAATGAGGAAGCTTCTCACTCAGGGGCAGACGATCCACCAAATTCTTATGATGGAGCAGGAACTTCAAATAAAATGAAGAGGGCTGAATTGAATAATACCAGATATTTTATTATTAAGAGCTTGAATCATCAAAATATCCAATTGTCGATAAATCAAGGAATTTGGGCAACACAAGTCATGAATGAGCGTATTCTTGAAGAAGCCTTTCTAGTAAGATCTCTTAAATCTTTATTCTTGTAAGATTATTAGGCCCCCTTTGGTCCATGTTATCATTCTTATTATTATTATACACACACATGTCTCTGTGTGTGTTCGTGTGTAATATAAGGTTCTTAGTGTCAATAGTGCCCGCTCGTGGGTGGCAATATATATTATGAATGTAAATAATGCAGTTAAAGTAATTCTGCAGAATTCTAGCAAAGTGATTCTTATATTTAGTGTCAACATGAGTGGCTTCTTCCAAGGGTATGCCCAAATGATATCTTCCGTCGGTTGGAGAAGGGATGACATTTGGAGTCAGAGTAGTGGGAAAAATAACCCTTGGGGACGCAGTTTTAAAGTCAAATGGCTATGTTTACATGATCTGCCTTTCCAGAGTACTTTTCATTTAAAAAATCCATGGAATGACTACAAGCCTGTAAAAATCAGCAGGGACTGTCAGGTATTTAATTATTCTAGCTTTTGTAAGGTATCCAAATGTGTTATTTTTAATAAATTAATACCACCATGTTTTATTATTTTCAGGAGCTGCCTCAAAATATTGGTGAAGCTCTTTGTGACCTTCTTGACCAGGGAAATAATATGGTTGCTGGCTTGAAAAGGCAATTAATCAGTTATCAAATTGAAGCTTAATCGTTCATAGTTTTTGCGTGTGATTTTTTTTTTTGCCTTTATCAGTGCAATTTATTTTATGCAGGGATGAAGCCTCTGGGGACGATTTCCTGCAAAGAAGACCTTATATTGAGCCATTTCATTTTAAACAAGATGAAGATTTTAACGAACCTCTAGTGCACATGGCGCCCATGCTTTGTCCGCCTTTACTCTATCAGCATCAATCTGGATCAAGTGGATTTCATTTGCAGCAACAGAGATCCTGTTTACCTGATAAATCATCAATGTTTTATGGGACATCAAATGTAAAACAGTCAAAACATTGTCAAATTAATGGAAGTGCAACTAGTAGCTTGAATAATTCTTCTAGAATTGATAGCTGTGGCTTGTCAGCAGATTGGAGTCCCCTTGATGGCACTCTTACAGAAGACGATATACTGGAAATGGTATAGGTGTCTCATATCAAGCTTTATCAATGCATTGCTGTCATGGTGCATCAGAAATCACAATTCTTGTTCTTACCTTGTAACCTGCTATACAAGATTTCTGAAACCACTGCAGTGCACTGAGTCTTCTATTGATTTGATGTTGGGATGGTTCATGAAATTATGTGATGCTTTTCCATTTTATGTTGTTCACTTCTGTCGTCATTCGCCAACTTTTATTTCTAGATATTTCTGGTATGTTCTGGGGTTAAAACATTTTTGCCAGAGGTAAGGACTTGAGTTGAAAGTTCTCTTACTGATGATTGCCCTGTTCATTTCATCATGCAGAGCTATGAAGAGTACCTGGAAGCTCATAGCCAAAGCAGCAGAAAATTTCAACACTCTGTCAGTATGCCTGATACTTGCTGTGTTGCTACCTTGTGTGTTAATGTCAGAAAAAGACGATTTTAGTGGATACATCGGCTACTGAAACTTAAAGTTGAAACATAGTTGTGGATGCATGATCCTTTTTAATATTTTCTTGAGTATGTTACGATAGGGTGAATTATTAATTTTTTCTTGTCTTAAAAACACTTTGGCTATGTTCTTCACGTGTACCCACCCTTTCAAAAGCCCCATGATACTTGTAGTTTTGGTTTTGTTTTAGCATTTGTAAATTAGATGCTTTCTGAAGTGGGGGACGGACTTTAGGTGGATAACCGTGGGTTTGGTGAGAGAATTTGATTACTCCCACTTTCAAGAAATTTAAGCAAATTTATTGATAAACCTTCGTTGAAATCCAAAGTTATTTGTGCAGAATAACTTTAAATTCTAGTACTGTCGGTAACATTGCTCTTGGATTAACTTTCCAAGGGGCAGCATTCAGTCTTAAATTTTTAACGCCTAGGACCAAATCACAAGAAGTATGCACAAATTATGTCTGAGACGGTCTATATTGGGTACAAACTAGTTTAAGTGATAATCATGTTTTTTAACAGGTTGGTGGACCATCTGCGAGCTTCCAGAAGTCATCATCTAGTAAAGAACGTTCAGATGATTCGTAAGTGTACCAACATTTCACTCCAATATCTAACAATTATCTTTTCAGTGACTTTTTTTTTTTTGCTGGAATCACTCCATTAGTCTTCAGTTACCGACAATGGCAAATGCTAATACAACCGTTTTCTCAATCTCGATACTTAACTTTTAAACAACACCATGTAACAGCCTATGTTCTAAATGATGTGCTGATTTGTGACTTGATTATCGTTTTCTGCAGGCAGTCAGCCAGCAGTTCTAAGAAACGAACCTACCGCCAATCTCTTGAATAAAGAATAAAGAACAGGATTGTAAAAGTTTCCTGGTTAACCTCATGCCATATTATTATCAGTTTCATTTCTCCGCGAAGCTGCCTTCCTTGGGAGCTGTTATTAACTTTTTGAGTCGTTGAAATCGGAACTGATGCTTAATTCTTGCTGTATCAGTAGCGTGTACTGAATGATATCCATGAGCTCATTAGTTTACCTAGTGCTTTATCAATGATTTGTACAGGAAAACAACTATAATTTTGAGATGAAGCATGTGAGCTTTCAGTGTCTCGCATATCAAAATGCCTATGTTGTTTAAAGGTTCAGTGATGAGTAGATTTTTTGAGCCCTTTAATTTTTGTGTAACATGAGATTATTTTTGGGTTTGATTCAGTCATGTCATTTTATGATAATTTGTAGGAAATTATTACTGTAATGTTAGGGGTGACCGAATAATAAATTCTATATGCTTTTAGAATTGTACCTTTTTTATTGGTAAATGTAACTCTATTTTCAATTCCTATTATTTGTCGATATATCGAAATGTTCGAATCTGACTTTCTGAAAATAACTGAGGTTTGTGTCGGCTTTCACATATTTAAAAAATTATCGAAATAGTAAATTAAAAAAAAATTCAAAATTTTATTCTTTATTTAATGAATGTTTTAGTAATTAAATGAACTTATTGGTAATTAAAAAAATAAATTAAATGGACATATAAAGATGAAATAATATTAAATATAAAAATTAGATCTTATATTTGGATTTAGTACAAACGGAAAAAGAAATTCAACGTAAATATATAAAATGTTAATAACTAACATGTATTTTTGGAAGAAACAAACATTACCTACTGAAAGCCTCGTAAATGTATGCCGTTGACTCGCAAACTAGTAATTATGCTTATCACATAATTAGTTTGCAAATTGTTTTGAACCAAAATTTTAAGAGTAAATATTAACTCAAAAAATTAAGAAGAGAAGAAACTCAACATTTAAAACTTAAAAACGACTTTATATAACGTGACCGATAAAAAAATATTCCTTTTAATTTTTTTAAAAAAATATGTATGAATCGGATTATCCGTATAACATATCAATAAACTGGTCTGAAAATTTGAATGATGCAACCAGAGTCAGGTTTATTACGGAGAAAAAGTATCAAGTGCAATAATCTTTTGTTTCTTAAAGAAATTGAGTTCTTTTACTTCCAAATACAAATACCAAAAAATAATATTCCATGTTATTATTATATGTGGCAACATTTCTTGTCTAAAGACGGCAGTCAAAAGAGAAAAAGGAAACTCTAAATGAAGTTGAAGTAACAAAGATTATTAAAGTTCACAAAATTATTTTTGAATAATTATAAGAATTTAGGCCATGATCATGATCTTATATGCAGCAATGACAGCAACCATCAACACCAAAGATTTCAATGGAGAAATTTCACTGGCGGAAGAAGAAGAGGGCGGCGGGGCAGTAAGCCATGGTGTGGGCATGGGGGCAGGAGTCGGCCCCTGGACGGAGACGGTGATGGAGAGCTTCATCCCTTTGGAGCAATGCTCACCAACTCCACAAATGTACCATTTCTTCCCAGGGGTGGCGAGGTTAATAACGTCGTTTCCGCTGGTTAAAGGCTTGCTTGATGAGTCGGTAGACATGCATTGCTTGAAGTCGGATCCATTCACTTTCTGCACATTGTGGACTCCCTCTTTGTACATGAACGCTGCAATCAAAATAATATTATTATTTGTTCAACTTACCATGACATTTACGAAATGGAAAGATTGTACCATATATAACAAGCTAATTGAAGGCACAAAATTTTCACTGAACAAACCAAGAAAAATGAAAAACTTTGAACTATGTGATCACGTACTGAGAGTGTCGCCGACGTAAAAAATTTTGCCCTTAGGCCAAGCGGTGTAATCGACATCTAGTTTCCAACCATCGTTATCTCCAACCATATGATCAGTAGCCAAAGTCTGAGCAACCACGGTGGCGACGATGACTGCGATCAAGAAAGCTTTCGAGGCCATATCAAGGATATTAGAAAGTACTTTTTTTTTTTGATCAAAAGGCCTTGGATAACCAGCTTAGCTTGAATTGTATTCAGTTAGTTTTTGTGATTGGTGGGGTTAATGAATTAGAGTATTTATAATGTACAATGTACATAGCGAATTCTGTGGCTAAGAAATTAAACATGAGGTTCCGGCTGACAGCTGCTGCTTCATTGTTCTCTGCTCCAAGAAATTTCCTCTTAACAATACAAATGGCAGCACATTGAAAGTTGAAACGTTGACATATAGGTTCGTATGGGCACTTTTTGCTTTTCACTCATTAAAACTGTCGATTTCGAATTAAACAAAATTCACAAAAATCTTTATTTTATTTTATTTTTTGATTTTTTCCCAAGTTTCATGCTAATATCAAGCCAATTAAAAGATAGATTTGGTTGGATCGGTTTGGATTTTAGTTTTAATAGAGCGTGGAGAAAGTTTTAGAGTTTGGTTCGATTTAATCAGCAGATTATAGACTCGAATCTAACTATTTGTTTCGCTTTGAAACCAAACCAAAACTTTTTGATGCTTTTTGTTTGATTCTTCAAGTATTGGTAATTATGATGGTGATAATTTATGAAACATTAGTTGTAACTTAACCTGTATAACCTATCTTTCTTACAGCTTTCATGATTCTTAATATATTTAATTACATACCAATTTTTTTAAATCTTGGTGGTGCATATTTATATCGTATACAAAAAAATATTCACTTTTAAAATATCTTTCTTGGTACATTGATTAGAATTTGACATGATTTATTAGGATGTAACAAGCATATTGAGGGATATGGTAAAATGTTTCTCCCTCTGAACAAAGAAACCCTATGAGGCTATGACCAGTCACACAGGTTAAAAACACATAATTCTGCCGCCAATGGACACTTTTTTAATAGTTGCAAAACTCAATTTTTTAGTCCCTTCTCTTCCTGCCAATGGACAATATTTTTATGCACCTCGGCCTGATGATGTGTGACTATATGATTCATTTACTTTAGATACTGCCGAAATTTTTTTAATAATATATAGATATAATGTTTAGACAGAGCAAGTTTGTCATGGGAAAATCATACCTACTAAGGCAGATATAGTTTTGGAAAGCATGACTTAAACTGATAACAATATATCGGCAGTTCCAAAACTTCATCACCCAACAAAGTTGTGTTTGAGGCTAACTACAACATAAACTTTCTCTCCTATACATTTTATTAATGGATCAGGAGAAAGATTACATTTGAAACTGTATATCCAAAGGTAAATATCACTTGGGACAAATATTAGCATCTGTCTCTATGATAATAACCATTCAGAGTATGTTCAAGCATTCCCCTCTGTGCGCCATCTGTATGAGCTTCAGATTCTGACCAAATATATTGTTGTATCAGTATTCAGACACGGACTCCTTGCCAACTTCAATCAGATCGCAAGAATTTTACGGTCAAAGTCAAATATCAATATCACAGATAATGTTCTCCCCTTCAAACCTTCAATGAATGTTGTCACTCCTGAAGTAGCATCTTGTGAGCATAAACAAGATCGATGTCTAAGAATATAAAGGATATGTCAAGCTACCAGTTAAAGCAAGTAGACTTCAATTATGCAGCTTTATGCAGCTTCGACACCAATTTGCTGCATTCCAACAAGCACAGGAGGTATCGGCTTTGATGGTTGTTTTATCTGTTATAGAACGCACCATTACTGAAATTTATAAGAGCATGAGACAATTCTTCAAGGGAAAGCCTATTGTCAAAGGATCAAATCATTTAATAATATTTAAAGCATATGAGGGAGCCATCCAGTACCTCATTATCTTTCTGGAAGCAACCCAATCTATTCTCTTTTGAACCCTTGTAAAATATTAGCATATTTAGTCCAAGTCATTAATATGACGTGATTTTAAATTCTTAACATGATAAAGAAAATCTGAGGGAACCTTGGCAGATGTGCAGATGGAACGTTGCAGTTTAGACCCGTGATTAGCAATTTGTTGTGTTTCAGGCACCAGTGAGAGCTAGTTCAGAAAGAGAGAGGATAAATCAAATATGCAGTTTCCTTCAATGATTTACTAGATCAGTGACTACAAAGGATTACAGTAATTGCCCTAGACAGTCCAGATATTCAAAGCATTAGTATGCAAATTTCTTGGAAACGGTTTCACTGGAGTAGTTCGAAAATTATATATCAACTTACCTTGTTGAAAAGTTCAATTGGAGGATTGTGATTAAATCTCTTTTCCGTATGGAAATTAAATTCCTGTGACATTGACAAGACCCCGTATTTAGTAGTGGCATTTCACCATACTAATAATACTTAGATTCTAGAACTGAATTTTCATTGCAATTACCATTGGCACAGTTGTATCTTTCTTACTATTTCGGAAAACTCCAAAAGTGCCCTTGCTTGTCAATATCTACAAATATAGAGAATTAAATTTAAGATGCTTGCCTAAAGTATGATACTTGATACAGAGAGAAGTACCTTCTTATTTAGGGGAAGAGCTTTGAAGCCATGAGATGACTCACAAACCTCAGGCCTTGAACCATTCATATGGCTGGGTCTGAAGCACAAACAGTTTAGACAACAAGAAATTCAACAGTACAATAAGAATATGTTCACAGAATCAAGGAATAAAATATAAAGCGGCAACGACACCAAATCATAAAAAAAGGCATAGGGATGCTTTGGACATCTGAGGTTTGAAGCATCAATTCTGAATAATAAAAGACATGCAGCTGTTCATGGCTAAGCAGTAGAAATGAAAATTATGGCCTGAGGAACTCAATGGGAGGATCAACAAGTACTACCTTTCAGGTTCCCTGTTCCCTCGATCTGGTGTAATGTTAGTGGAATATTTGTGTGATGCCTGCGATGGAAAAAAAGGCTAGGAAAATAATTTAATTAGAACACAATCTTAATCTTAACTAGAATAAATATATCTGCATCACAGTAGCTTTAAGCAAGTCAAATCCCTAGCGACACTCAACAAGGAAGAAAATAAGAGGCCTCGTGTTGTCTGTCAATAAGTTGACCACAGCCTATATTTGGTCCATGAAATTGGGAGATTAAAACAGATAAACATCGTCGTATTAATAGACTCAATAAAATATGTCAAAACGTTGTGATCAAGTATACGATTAATAACCTTATCAGGCTGATGGCCTGGCACTGCAAATTTTGGAACTACTGACTTGTGTAGCATCGCCCTCTCTGATGTCTTCAAGTAAAATTCCTTAAGCCAAATTTGCCAAGGAAATGAGCACACGACTCAATTGAAATAAATAATTTCTCACAAGAAAATGTCGGAAAAGACATAATTTTTGCAAGCACTCACTTGAAAGTTTGGCAAAACAGGAATGCTTCTTTTTGGAAGTAAAGAAGGTGCCTCAAGAATCTTAAAATTAAGGAATTGAAAATTTTAATCTTTAAGTAATTTGAAAGTAAGCCTGCTACATTAATATAATTCAAATACTAACTTTTCTATTTAGTGGACGAGCTTTGAACATACGAACAGTGGAAGCCACATTTTCAGCTTCTTTAATAGTTTTTGGCCTGAAAATTGACCACCAAGCAGGGCGCTCAGAACACTAATGGAGTAGAATAATAAATCCCCCGCAACAACAAAAAGGTCAGAATAGAAATGCTTCTTGTGTGGATCAAACCAACCTTGTCTTCAGAGCCCGCTGTGCAGTTTCAAGATCCGGCTCTCTTGGAATAGTGATTCTCGTCTTGGTATGATTTGTGATCCCATCCTTTCAAATCATTTAAAATAAATTAGTTTAATCGAGTGCAATCTTTTAATTGTGAAGCTGTTTTGGTTGATTCTTGTATAATTGCATTGAAACAAATAATGAGAGAGGTGAGAGAACATTGAAACTGCAAAATGTACATTTCTGTAGTTATCAACAGGTATATTCATTAAGGAACTTTAGAAATGAGGGAAAACACTCAGATTTATACAGCAGATCCTGATTTTGATGCTGATAAAGTAAATATTCCAATGTACACAGCATACCCGCTTTGGCACCTTATGGACAAAACTAATTTGCTGCAGCTGCTCTGCGTCCACAACCTATTAAGTAAAGTTATTAAGCTTTTAAGAAACATTAAAAAGAAAGAAACTATTTGATTTTAGTCACTGAAAGTTTCATCCAATTACAAATAACGGATTGACTAAAAAAAGTTTGCATAGCATCATCTTGAAGGAAAGAAGATAGAAGATTTGTGATAACAACCTCTTGCCTACCAGTTATCACCCGAGATTTAATCCTAAAAAGAAACATTTTAGGTCATTTTACAGTATAGTCATCGGTACTTTCAAACGAGGTATCTACCTTGAAAACGGCGGCTATAGAGAGCAAAAAAAAGAAAAATTAAATAAGAGAACAAGAAAGACGTGATGTGTAAGAGGGAAGAGATGAATGTGTACCTTACAGAGAAGACCATTCTCAAGCTTTTGCCTTTTCGCAGCATGATTCTCAACCCCAAAAGTGCTAACTGAGCTTTTGTCTATTTTCTCTACAAACATATTTGACCTGCCAGTTAATGGAAGAATCGATCATATAGCAATCATGATATGAAAGAAGCCCATCTGATGCATCCTCATGACAGACAATTTTTCTATCATTAATCAGACCTAGTATTTGGTAAAATGAAGACTGGGCTTTTGTTGAAGAATCCCCCAATATAACAAGGTTAGTTTTGAGTTTTCAAATTTTCCCTTTGACATAACACAACAGGTATACAATGAAGAGAAAAGTCATAAAAAAAATTGTAACAGTCCTAAATTTATTAAATTGTAAATGCTACATAAACTAATGCTTTGGAATCAAAAGAGAATAATAACCTAGAATAACCAGCCAGGAGTGGGTGATTTTGCTTGGCCAATTGGCTTGCTGTTGGCTTCAGAAGAGTTGAAGTTCTTGGACAAGGCTTCATCAACAACTTTGTGTGAGGTTTTGATTTAGAATAGCCTGTCACGTGATTGTTAACCTAGGTCTATCATTGAAAGTACAAACAGATATATGCAAATAAAAATACGGAAAACCCCAAAAAACACACACACAAACACTGTTACGCAACAAAGGTAGAAGATCTAAGATCTTTGATCAGAAACCCTCATTAAATTTTAGATTGGAGTTAAATTAAACTAAATGAAGCACAGATAAAGGATTAGAAAATGGTTTTTTTTGAAGTACAAAACAATTTGAACAATTTTACCAAACAAAAATCATCATAGAAGAAATAAGACCTGAGGGTAGGTTTTTAGATGGATTCTGAAGCTTTATCATGCTGCCAATTTGTAGAGAGGCATTTCCTTCAAAATATATGAGAAGAATATATAAGATAGAATTAACCGAGGGGTGATATGGCACTCTGAAACGATATCATTGTTTGAATTACAAGAACAATTTTAGGGTTTTAATCTATTCCAATAAAACCCTTATTTTTTTCCAATAAATCCCTTTCTACCAGCAACCTTCAATAAACTCAACAAGAAACAACTTAGATTCACATTATTGATTTAACCTATGGCACTCTTTTATCTATGTTGATTGAAAACCTAGCAGCCAATAGATAACATCGATCCCTCCAACTATGATAAGGACAACCAATCCAAATAGTTTGTGGAACCTGGATTCTTCTTGGCAAGGCAGCACAAAAGGATCAGATTTCAATCTATCATCTACAACTATAGACCAAATTAGCTGTTTAAGTTAGGAAATCTAATAAAATTTAATTTCCTAGACCCACAGAAAAGCCATAGCCAAAAGATGCAATGCTTCTTCCTGTGAGCACAAAGTATGTTGCTGATATACAAAAATATGGCTTATAAATATGACTTCTTGTCAAGATAATGGTATCTGAGATCAACAATCTCTCAAGTGTTTGCCCATACTTTCTGATAGGTCAAGAACCTGATTAGAAACTAGAAATTATCATATGTAAAGAATACTCCAAATGTTTGATTGTTATCCAGGAAAAAATGCTGCAAATACAGTTCAGAACATCATCATAATTTGGATCTGTATTCATCTTATTTAGCATTATCATGGGTAAACCAATGCCAAAGGTACAAAGTTATAAATTTGTTAAAATTGGGACACATTCAGCAAAAAAGGAAAATATCACGTGTTTATGAATAGTAGTACCTCTGTAATTTGTGTCCACAACAGAAATTTCTTCGTCCTCCTCAATATCTGAGACACTCTCCCTCGGGTTCATGTTCTCCACACCTTTAAACTTGGGGGAGATACATATGTTTCCCATCAAAATTTCATCTCTTGGAACCAAGTTTGCCACAAAAGCTGAAAAAATGTACACAGATTGTTAAATACAATGAAACGAGGAAAAGGGAAAGATAAAAAAAATCACCATTTCAATACATATTATGGCATAGCTAATTATCAAAACCCAACACAGTCTTGAAGACTGTAAAACAGTTCGGTGCTGGTGCTACTACCTCAAGCTCCAAAAAGAGTACTTTTGATGGCATTACCATAAAAGACACAAAAATTCAAAAGTAACGGCAAGAAACAGCAGAAATCCCATATCCAAGTCGACTCATAAGTTTCAATTCGTAGCGTGCAACCCCTTCCGCCGGGCAAGAGATAGATTCGACAATAGTTAACCTTGAATGGAAAAGAGGAGAATAACAAAATAAATATTACGGGAAGGTGGGTAGCTTCCGGCTGAGTGGAACCAGACTTCCGCTTGACGCACCTCCAGAGGCGAATCTAGCCGGGCAAAGTCGAAGAAGCGAGCGGCGTCGAACTCATAATCAAGATCAATCTCATACACCGTGAAAGTGCATTCCATCTCCTCCTCCTGCTCGTACACAGTACACTTGGCAACTTCTTCCATTTTTAGCTTGCTTCTTTCTCCCAGGTCGCGCGCCTCAGGAGAATCGATAAAGTGTTTTGGGTAGCGATTTGATGGAGAAAAAAGCTGAAGTCTTGAAGCGAAGATTTCTTGAAATGCGAGAGGAGAATGAGTCGAGACAGGAACTTGTCTGTATTTGGTTTTGTCAGAAGGGAAGGGGATCCGGAAATTTGAAACATAATGGATATGGGAAGATTCGCACCCGATAACCCGGTTATATCCCCTCGTGGTATTTGAGATATTAAATAAATAATAGCATAATTAAAAAAATTAAAATTGGAAATTTTTTATTTTTTAAGAATGGGAAATTGTAGTTTTTGGATGAGTAAAATCTGAAAATTTTCAGGATATTTTGATGCATTGTCCAGTGAATAGAAAAGGATCTACGTATAAATGTTAAAATCTCTCGTATTTAGGAATAACGAAGGTTAGGGAAATGGGTCAGGATCCGGGTATTCATTCATTAGGAGACCGGGCGGAGTGTGATGTTACGAAAGTAGCCCTAACGGTTTAATTCGTTTGTCTGGTCCCATCATCGGATTTTAAAAAAAATGCATGCATAGGATACCCTTTTATGATAATTTTCGTACAGTCAACTCTCTATGCACTGACACCACTTGTATTTTTCCCAAGTGAGACTCGAAAGCAAAAAAAAAAAAAAAAATCTATTTTCAAAAACTTATTCGTTCGAAAAATTATAATATTATTCGAAAAAATATAAATGATATTTAAAAAAAATAAGTCAGTGCATAAAATATATTTTAACAGTTTAATAGGTCGATATGTCCATAATTTGTAAAAATGGTGACCAAAATGCGTGGAAAATTGAAAATCACTTCTCAATTTTTAAATGAATACGATATGGTTGAATATGATTTACAAATTAAGATAAATTAATGAACTTAAAATTTTGATTTGACTAGTGATGGGTTGATGTCATGCATTGAGTTTATATTAGCACAAGGATAGTATTCTGATACATAATTCAAGTGTCTAAAATTGATTTGGATATGTCGGGTCTATAAAAATACATGGATCTATATAGTCTAACTAAAATTAGAATATTAGATATAGAATGAGAATAATGTTTTTATCATATCATCTCTCTTCCCAGTTTGAGAGCAGAGGTAATTTATAAGTTCAACATAAATGTAATGTCTGCGGCCAAGAAACTAGCAAGATTTTCGTAGGTTTCAGTCCCAACCAAACATTTGCTAATCACAATACTTTTTGAGACCAAGTTCATTCAACAAACTATCAACCTTGGTAAAGAAAGGCTCGAAACGATGTGTATCGATATGAGTAGCTTAATACTTCCCTACAGCGAAAAAGTCGAACTAGAGCTGTGGGATAAGCCGTCGAGAATAGGCAGGATCATCGCGCTTCCGAGATTTTCTTGTCTCTGTGTTGAACCTGGGTGGTTTGGTCTATGCTTTACTTCATTATGTGAAAAGGGCATTCCTTTAGTCATGAGACGCATTCGGGACGTTTCTTAATACTGTAAATCTTCTAGTTGAAGTGTTGCTGATGCATATAATATCTGGAAGCTAAAGATTCAGATTATACAAAAACTGTATATTTCCTATGTAAATGATCATCGTTTCATTGTATTTCCAAAATCAGATGATTAGTATACATTTGTTGGGCCAAGGTAGCCTTAAACTGCCACGTACGATGCATATCATAAATAAATATATCATACATATACATGAACCTTTGATATCTTGTGTTTGTTTATATATAAAATCTTAAGTTAAAAAATGTATATATACATAAATAATGAAAAATACCAACACATCGATTAACCAGAATTTCAATCTAAATCGTGTACAACTCATTAAAAATGAATTTAAATGATCAACTATCCAACCAAAGTTGTGATAACGAAAACGCAGTGCCAAAAGGAAACAAAAATTGACAAATAAGACTCCCCACCTAATTGTTTTCTTTTAAAAAATAAAATCAAATCCACCCAGATTTTTTAATGTGGCTTACATATTCACAATGAAAGATGTGAGAAAACATAGGTAAGAACATTAAAAATTCATAGCACGGGTTTTTTTTTTGTTCAGTCGTTTAGTAAAACCCGTTTCAAGATCCACATTCTTCATATTTCGAAACATATATACGCGAGCTCATCTTCTTGGGGACCCGTTCTCATTGAGAGGTTGATCCAGGCAGCCGGAAATTTCGAAAGATTACTGCAGCAGTAGCTCCTCTGCCTTCTGCAATTCCCTGAGTCGCCTTTTAGCATATATGGTGACGACAACTGTTGCGGCCACAGTCGTGCAAAAGCCAAAGACATTGAAGATTATTTGAGGAGCTGACAGTGTGTGGTGATCGTGTGAAGCATCAGCTAAAGTTTTTATAAGTATGCCACTGCAAGTTGAACATAACAAAACACCCCATTAGTGTAAAGGAACTTGGAAATAGCAGAAAAAATAAAAAAGGTGCTAAGTTTTACACTTCATAACAAGTACGTATAATCACCAAAAATAAGCTACACCAGCACGAAAGAGACCATGATCTGAAGATGGATGGGCAAGGAATGTATTAGTTTAGTACGTCTAGGTAATTTATCTCCTTTTTTGGGGGGGAAGGCATCCACTAATTGATAAGCTTTGATTTTCAAAAAAGAAAAGAACAGTTTCTAAACAAACTAGCGATGTTGGAACGGAAAAGGTGTTTTAAAAATACTTGAAAAGGAATTCTCTAAAAGCCAGAGAATGTAGTGTCTAGTCTTCCGCTTCCACTTCTCCTTGAAACAGATCCATTTTCACTAATAGTATCTGAACATTAAAATCGCTTGTTTATTATTTTTTATTAAAAAAATAACCACTTAGAAACCCAAGATTATATAAAATGTTTCCTAAAGTAAAGCTCTTTTTATCCAATCTGTCTGCTGAAAAAGAAATCGGCAAGCTGAAGCTGATAGAGCAGGTCATTGAGATAACACAGACCAACCCAATAAATCATGCTTCAAAATACCGTTTATTTCTTTGAAGTATTCCCTGACACAAGATGTCAAGATCGAGAACAAAGAAAAAGTAGAACAAAAGACAAAATCAACATAAGAATAAGCTCAATGTCCAATATATACATTATACAACCACACAATACGCAGATAAAGTAAGGGGTGGGAAATTCATGGGCCACACACACAAGTTCATAACAGGCAGTTTCACTACCTATGGCAACAAATCTCAACATCTCCAAGGGAGATAGTCATGCCGTATGTTCGTTAGTCCAAAGGTCTCCTTTGTGTTGGAGAGACCTCGACACGAATATGCTAAACCAATCTGGATGTGAATTTTAACTTTCTGAATGCAAGTTCACTCAAAAAGATTGACACACTCATCAAATGAACGAAGAGAATTGCTATGTTACCATCAAAGAGTATACCAAAGATTAAAATTTTCTACCCAGAAGTTACTACAGCTGAACATCATACTGAAAGTCATGCCTTAACGTTAAAAGAGAGAGAGAGAGAGTTCTTACGTGTAAAGTGCGACAAATACTTCTGGCACCATTCCTGTCAATGTCCCCAACAAGTAAGGACAGTACTTGACATCTGTAGCAACAGCACAGTAGTTGTACACGACATATGGAAAAGGAGAAATCCTAATCAACGTAACGGCTCGGAACTGACTAAACCAATTTCCCTCGCCTGCTAGTCTTATGATAGAAGCTTTTTTGGGATGTCTTTCTAGCCACATCTGTATTAAAGAAACTTATGAACAATTTAAAACCCAAAATAAAACTTCGTGGAAAAAAAAAGCAAGGATATGCAAACATACATACTTGGATTTTGCGATAGAAAAGTGACCCAAGGAAATACGGAAGAGAGACACCAATTATCACCGCTCCCATGATAAGCAAAAATCCATAACCATAACCAAAAGTGATTCCAGCCACCCACATGGATGGGGTAGAAGGTAAAAGAAGAGAAGGAAATATTGCCAGAGAACCAAATACAATAAGGGCTAGCGTTCTGGCGCTGAATGTTTCCCTCTCCCAATTTATGATGGGAATGATTTCCTAAAAAGGTGTACATGAAACAATTATATAACGCTAGAATGAAAATGGTCAAGAGATGCAGTGATAGACTAAAGTGATTATGTTACAAATTGAACACTGCACATGCTAAGCTAAGTTTGTCATGATGTAAGATGCTGAACAAAGGAAGACAATGTAAACTCTGAAAGAATCTGTAAACGTGATTTCTAAATGCAAGGGCCAGCCCCACCCAGAGGTAAATCCTCCAGACTTGATGTGAATTAGCTCTTTGATTTTCGTCTCGGTTAACCAATATTCTGGCTCTGCCTGGGCAGCGAAGTATCATATATGGTAATATATTTTTCCCGTTGGGAGCTAATGTAAAAAAGCTAAAACGGCAGTTCTTTCATTTGTAACAAATGCATTCAAAGCTTCAGCAAAGTGACAATTACAAGCTGGATTAACGCAAGGACGAATTTAAAAGAAAAGAACAAGAAGATTTGCAGGTCAATAAAGTCCAAACATCGTAAGATCACACTCCCATCACTTGACCAAAAGCTAAAGCAGAAGGTAGCGATAAAATTCAAACATTTTTTCTAAAACTGTACAACAGCTCAAATTACATTTTGATTGCTCTGCAATTATTGTTCCCAACAATCCACTCCAAACAATTGCGCCAACTTGCAACTAGCAGGAATCGAACACATAAATTTGGACATAATATGAATTGTAAGACCAAAACATCCCAGCATCCAAACCTCATAAGAAAATCTTGTGTATTCACAAAGCATTTATATGCGTGTGTGAGAGAGTTTGTTGGTACTTAGATGAAAGAAATTTTGTGTAATTCATAAGAAAATTAACCTTATCCATGAAAAAGGGTCCGACCCATTTGAAGAAAACCGCACCCAACAGGCTAACAAACACCACCACCAGCACTAGTTTGACCCACCGCCACAAAGACCACCACCACCCTACACCGCCTCCACCACCACCGCAAGATGACGATGTTTCCGTATCGCATACAATCACCGCGTCACCACCACAACCACCCTCCTCTAACTTCACGTAATCCCCTGCAAGCCCGGGATCCTCATCGGCTACATTGTACGTCATCACACCCGGAAATCGATTTTCTGATCAAATTAAAAAAAAGACCCAATCCGATAATCCTCAAGTAAGGAAGAAAGAACACGAATTGGGTCCCCGCCAACCCACAACCCCCCAAAAGAACAAAAATTTAAGGGGTTTCCGGGTCAAATTAGCAACGGTCAAATAAATCAGTTCGATCTGTTCAAAAACTTCTGTCAATAAATGATAATACAGGAAGGATTCTTTGGGCAGTAATGGAGGTGAAAGAGAGGTGAAACAATTGATTCAAAGAGAATGGTTAGGAAAAACAGGGAATTACGTTTTGTGGAGAGTAATATTCCCTTGGTCGGTTATACAAGAACGAAGAAAGAAGGAACTGAAGACGATAAATAAAGGAAAGCATTTGATAATTCAAGAAATTAGTTAATAATAATATATAAATAATAATAAAAATCATAAATCTGATTTTTTTTAAAAAAAAAAATTAGATTTATGATTTTTCTCAACCGTAAAGATTTGTCGGAGCTAGGAAGACATGAGTTTAGTAGATACGCTCGGTACTTGTTGAAGTCGAGATTCCTTGCTTCAAAAATTGACTCTTCTTATTTCTAACCAAAAAAAAAAAAAAAAGTGCTGATTAGTGCTTTGCTGTCATTTTGCAAGCAAAATAATGAACTATATATTTTTTTTATGGTAATAATATCATTCGATAATATAAAATTTATTAAGTTTTTTGTGAGACGGTCTCACGAATCTTTATCTGTGAAACGGGTCAACCCTATCGATATTCACGATAAAAAATAATATTATTAGCATAAAAAGTAATATTTTTCATGGATGACCCAAATAAGAGATCCGTTTCACAAAATACGACCCGTGAGACCGTCTCACACATGAAATTTCACCACGATGAATTTCTCTCTATTTGGAATATGTTTTTTTTAAAAAATGAAATAAAATCAATAGTAGGAGAAAATAATCATGGTAAAACTAAATATTATATTAAATATTGTTTTCTATGCATCACTTGATCTTTCATACATAACAATCAAACTAAATACTATATTAATTATTTTTTATTATCATATTATATTATTGATCTTATATTTAACTTTATGAAAAAAATATTTAAAACATAAAAATTTATTAAAATTTAATAATATATGATATCAAAATTATTAAGAAACAAACATGTATAATAAATCTGCTATTTTTTGTATTTAATTAATTTGGGAAATTCGACCAAATGAACAATCTCCTCATACGGATTTTTTTTCCAGACACGTGTCGTGGAGGAAGACACGTGTGGGAAGGGGGATGAGAGAGACTTCACCGTCGAGCTTGGAATTGCGTGATGACTTTCTTTCTTGTATTTTACTGATAGAATTTGTTTACAATTACGTATCTTATTCGAATCGATATTTGGGCATCAGACAATGTCTCCAAAGTGACACCTTACCTCCAAATATCACTTTCATGCTAACTTAGCCTAAAAACAAAATGGACCTTTCTTTTATCTGCTTCTCCAAAAACGTATGATGTATAAATTTATGAACTTTTGGGCTGCTTTATTTTGTTTTTATTTTCATGATTTCTAGACAACATAGGGAAATTCTGAAAAAGTTGCAAATTCTCACCCACAAAAAGAGTACAACTATTTCAAGATTTTTACCCGAATCACTTCATTATTGAAAAATCTGTTGATTTTTTCAAGAAAATTATGAAGGATTGAGTTAACATAGACGGTTCACTTCAGCTTTGAATTACTTGAAAATTCTCCAAGGAATTGAAAAGAGTCGGTTCAATTGAGTGGTGGATCAGAAGATTTATGATTTAACAATGTCATTTCTCATGGTAAATCCTTTTTCTATTTACTAGTACTACATTGTAATACTTTTAATTATTATTATTATTATTTAATCATAGTACGGATGATTATGAATTTGATTTATCTAACTATGAGTCAGCGAGCATTATTATCCTAGCTCTTAGTCAAAATATTCCAAGAAAAAAAAAATTATAATAAATTTTTGGCTGAAGGTAAACAAACATTATTATTGAACATAATGGTATGATTATAATCACTAAATACATATACGATCTCATATTGTATTTTAGATAAAAATAAAATTTTTCAACAACATGTAGGTATAAACCATCAAAATGACGTTGATAGGTCCCGTCATCAAATAAGTGGATTGAACTAACAATTTTTTAATCCTGACGATCCGACTTGTCTAATAAAACTAAAAATTATTTAAGTCAGTTAGACGGTTTACGTTGACAATTTCTCAATCAAACTAAATTGTGAGTTGCAAGCTAGCTCATTTTGTCGGCTTTATATATATGTAGGCAAAATTTCAAATCTGTCTTCTGTTTTTTTTTGACAAGGAACTCACACCGTTATCGTACGAGCATTTGTCGGGTAAACCAAATAATGGGACATAGTAAACGTTCTTGGCATGGCAAAGTAGACTTACATAATTGTTCTATCCTCCAAAGAAGTGATTCAAAACATAATCTTTTCGTAATCACATAAACTTATCTGTCTTTATCTTCCAAAACCGATGATCTTCCGAAAATTCAAGCAAGCCCACTTCCCGTCCCATGCAATTTCGTCCAAATCTGACAATTTTGCTGCCAAAAGAACTCAACACACAACTCCAAGTCCCATTTGTGCGCACTTTCAACAGAGCTCGAAAACCAGTGCCCTTTGAATAGGATATGCTTATGAAACCAATTGGACTTCAAATATCGACACAGAAAAAATCCATAAATTCTACCCAATTCTCAAGAAATCACTCAAATAATAATCATAATTGCGGAAGCGTACCGGAATCCATTACTTGTAGACGATTATTGGAAATGATCTTCAATTTTGCAGTATTCCTCCAAAACCAGAGAGTTCTGTTGATGGGAAACAAAACAATACGTCGTTCTACAAAATTGGGACCATAACCTCATTTTATAATTAAACAAATTTCACTATTTCTAATTTGGCCCTTCAACAAACCAGAAATATCATATATGGTATCCACACAATAATATCATGACAATTAAGACATTAAGTCAATTCTTATTCTAAATTAGACCACATTAATTAATGACTTATTTAATTGATGACGTTAAACATTTATAATTACAATTATGGCCCTTAAAATTCTAACAATCTCCCACTGGCCATATGTGTAAACTTATAAATGTGTTAAACTTAACGACCTCAAAACTTTTGTCATCACAATCATAGAACTTCTTAAACAATCTCGTCCATTAAATATATCGACATAGGATCAATGCAGTTTTTGTTGTATCTATCACAACTGAACCATCAATGGTCACACATATCAATACAATCAAATGACATAGATCAATCATGAATGTGTGGCATGAAAATTACATGCAAGGTGATCTATTCATGTCAATTTTCAACTGGTCCTTCTTTACCAAAGTGAGATCAAAACCTTAATTTCAGTTAGACAAAGTGTAAAGTAAACAATGAACTTTATTTCTGATCAGAAAATATCCAAATACATAAGTTTGAACAACAGAACCAAACATAAAATGTATAGTACAAACTCCCACTAGATCTAGACTTCATCAAACTGAATAACACCCATATGAGTAGTGTGCTCATGGAAAACATTTCGTAAAAGGATCTGCTATCATGGAGTTTGTGCCTATGTGTTCTATCAAAATCTGTCCACTTTGTACTCTTTCTTTCACAACAAGGAACTTGATGTCGATGTGCTTCGATTTTGTCGAGCTCCTATTATTGTTGGAATATAATACAGCTGATCTATTGTCACAAAAAAATTTCAATGGTCTTTCAACCTCTTCTAGAATACGCAGCCCAGTGACAAAATTCTTCAGTCATATTGCATGATTAGATGCCTCGTAACATGCTATAAATTCAGCCGCCATGGTGGAAGAAGCTGTTAGTGCTTGTTTGGCACTTCTCCAAGAGATAGCTCCGCCAGCCAATAGAAATACATAGCCTGAAGTGGATCTCATGCTATCTTGGCATCCCGCGAAATCGGAGTCCGAATATCCCATGATCTCAAGATTATTCGACCTCTTATATGCGAGCATATAATCACAAGTTCTCTTTAGATATCTCATTACTCTTTTGGCTGCTTTCCAGTGATCCATTCCTGGGTTGCTTAAATATCTGCCCAACACTCCAACAATGTACGCAATATCTGGACGCGTACAAACTTGAGCATACATAAGACTTCCTACAGCCGAAGCATAGGGAATCTTTTGCATTTCTTGAATCTCGAGGCTTCCTTTAGGGCATTGTTTAAGACTAAACTTGTCTCCTTTAGCAACCGGGGTATTACCTGGCTTACAATCTTGCATACCAAATCTTTTAAGTACCTTACCGATATAGCTCTTTTGCGATAATCCAAGAATACCTCGAGAACGATCTCGATGTATTTGGATTCCTAGTACAAAGGAGGCGTTACCAAGATCTTTCATTTCAAAATGTCTAGAGAGAAATTTCTTGGTATCGTTCAACATGCCTATATCGTTTGTGGCAAGCAAAATGTCATCCACATATAAAACCAGGAATATATGTTTACTCCCATAGAACTTATGATACACACAATCATCTACTACATTTACCTCAAAACCAAACGAGATAATTATTTGATGAAACTTGTGGTACCATTGACGAGAAGCTGGCTTTAACCCATAGATGGATTTCTTAAGTTTGCAAACCATATTCTTTGGATTTCCAAATACAAAGTGTTCTGGTTGCACCATATAGATTGTTTCCTCAATGTCTCCATTGAGAAAAGCTGTCTTGACATCCATCTGATGGAGATCCATATCAAACTGTGCGACAAGTGCCATGATTGTCCTAAAAGAGTCCTTCGATGAAACTGGAGAGAAGGTCTCCTTAAAGTCAATCCCATACTTTTGAATATAGCCTTTAGCTACAAGACGTGCTTTGTACCTTTCCACATTATCTTTTGAATCCCTTTTGGTTTTGAAAATCCACTTACAACCAATGGGTTTCACACCTTCTGGTAATGGGACAAGTTCCCAAACTTTATTGTCTTGCATTGACTTATACTCCTCACTCATTGCCTCGGCCCACTTTTGAGAATTTGAATCTTGCATGGCTTGACGGACATTGATTGGATCATCCTTCGTCATCCCATCATTTTCCTCATGTTCTTGGAGTAGCACTATGTAATCATCTGGAATAGCGCTCTTCCTTTCTCTAGCGGACCTCCGTAAAGACACTTGTTCTTCAGACGCTGGTTCTTGAGGTTGTTGTGTTTGTTCGATTGGAACTTGATTGACAATGTCTTGTTGTTCGTGTATCATATCCTGATCAATGACAGGAATACAATCCTGAAAATTATCAGTATCAATCATAGGAATATGAATCATTTTCTCTTGAACAGTATTTGGATCAAATTCCTCCTCGAAGACAAAGTCTTTTATTTTATTCTTCCCCCCAAACTCAATATCCTCAAAAAATACCGCAGTTCCCGTCTCAAATATTTTCTTTACTTCGGGATCATAAAATTTATAGCCCCTTGATCGCTCAGTATACCCAATAAAGTAGCTACTGACTGTTTTGGAGTCCAGTTTCTTTTCATATGGTCGATATGGTCTAGCCTCAGCTGGACATCCCCAAATATGAAAATGTTTTAGACTTGGCTTTCGCCTTGTCCAAAGCTCATAAGGTGTCTTAATAGCTGCTTTAGTTGGTACTCTATTTAGAATGTAAGCTGCTGTTTTTAATGCTTCTCCCCAGAGTGACTCTGGTAAGGTTGAATGACTGATCATACTCCTTACCATATCCTTAAGAGTCCTATTTCGTCGTCCTATTTAGTCGGTTCAATTGAGTGGTGGATCAGAAGATTTATGATTTAACAATGTCATTTATCATGGGAAATCCTTTTTCTATTTACTAGTACTACATTGTAATACTTTTAATTATTATTATTATTTAATCATAGTACGGATGATTATGAATTTGATTTATCTAACTATGAGTCAGCGAGCATTATTATCCTAGCTCTTAGTCAAAATATTCCAAGAAAAAAAAAATTATAATAAATTTTTGGCTGAAGGTAAACAAACATTATTATTGAACATAATGGTATGATTATAATCACTAAATACATATACGATCTCATATTGTATTTTAGATAAAAATAAAATTTTTCAACAACATGTAGGTATAAACCATCAAAATGACGTTGATAGGTCCCGTCATCAAATAAGTGGATTGAACTAACAATTTTTTAATCCTGACGATCCGACTTGTCTAATAAAACTAAAAATTATTTAAGTCAGTTAGACGGTTTACGTTGACAATTTCTCAATCAAACTAAATTGTGAGTTGCAAGCTAGCTCATTTTGTCGGCTTTATATATATGTAGGCAAAATTTCAAATCTGTCTTTTGTTTTTTTTTGACAAGGAACTCACACCGTTATCGTACGAACATTTGTCGGGTAAACCAAATAATGGGACATAGTAAACGTTCTTGGCATGGCAAAGTAGACTTACATAATTGTTCTATCCTCCAAAGAAGTGATTCAAAACATAATCTTTTCGTAATCACATAAACTTATCTGTCTTTATCTTCCAAAACCGATGATCTTCCGAAAATTCAAGCAAGCCCACTTCCCGTCCCATGCAATTTCGTCCAAATCTGACAATTTTGCTGCCAAAAGAACTCAACACACAACTCCAAGTCCCATTTGTGCGCACTTTCAACAGAGCTCGAAAACCAGTGCCCTTTGGAAAAAAGCTGTCACAGTGGCCTTAATTAACTGCTATGAAGCACAGTGTAGTTTACCTCAATAACAGATGAAAATCGTGTAGAAAGCTTGGGATCTATATAGTTCGACCATACATCAGTTAACAGCTTGTTCAACCATTCACATTGTTGTAAAGGTGAGTTAATTGCACCCATTTCTTATTTAAGTCTTCCTCTAATATTTGGCATTGATAGCTTCCATATTGCAAAAGACCTCAGAAACAGTTTGACACCCAAAGCAGTTGAGTCATTAACACTTCTAGATATGTAATATTCATAAAGGTCAGTGAAGTTAGTACATCATCTAAGTGGCATTCTGCTGCTGACCTACTTTTGCCATGAATAGTGTGTTTGTTTGGAAATATTAGTTGCTTTGTTGAATTTACTGAATAGAATTAAATGGAAGTGAAAAAGAGCATGACTCAATCCATAAAACTAATCTTTCTCCCTAGTGCTTCTTCTCCACCTCTGATGCATATCTCCTACCATATTCTTACAATTCTATAGTCCGGATTCCCTCTTAACATTTCTTAATTTACATGTCATGATTTACTATTACTTTGTTTTATTTTATGGTTAACATATTATAAAAATAATTATAAAATTGATTTGGGTTGACCCAATCTCTATTTGATCTGGTTCCATTTTTAAATGAATAGTTTGTTTTTATTTCAACCAACGCGACCCCTCAACAATCATCTAATAAATTCTTAGAAGTGGTCTTTTCTGGAATAAAAATAACTAAATATAATAATACCAATAATTATATATATTAATATTAATGAAAAGTCTGGGTCGACAACAAAGAAAAGTTCAAAGCCAACCAAATTTACTCAATTCCAATTTCCACCATCGCAGCTTTATATTATTTGTATTTATACCATATTTTATATTTGTATAATCTGCCCATAATTTTGTATTTGTAGTAAAAATATTAATTAAAAATAACAAAATATTACTTTTTGCTCAACTTGTCCTGAAATCTTTGTCGTGTCATTCGTATGGATTTTTTTATATCACACATGAGATATTTTTTTCATATTATTTAGTGAAATTTAATATTAAAATACGGCTTTGTTCTTTATCTATTTATTATTTTTAAATTAAATTAAATTAATATATGAACGACGCTACAACTGATTTATCCGAATTATTGGATCACACTGAAATGTGACTTTTGGATTGGATGAATGATTGGAGTCGATAGAAATAATCTGATCATGAAAAAACTCACAATATGGGGGAAAAAACTAAATGGAAAAAATTCTTGTTAAAAAGATGAACCACAAGAAAACGTCCACAAGTTTATACAATCTTGTAAGTTTTTCAAGGATGATAATACCAAATTAATGAGTAAACAAGCTACAAAATGAAGCCAACAATGTCAATTTTCGATGAATTCGAGCTAGAACGGTGACTGGCCAGCAGCCCAAAATGGTTCGTTCGGCATCTGATCGGAGTTTAGAAAATTTGGTGGCATACCTTGAAACAAAGAAGAGTCAGCTGAAATTTGGTGCTGCTGCTGATTTTGTGGATGCGCCGGCTGCCCACCAAAGCTTGCCTGCGCTGGAGATCCAAGTGAGGTTCCCTCGACTGGAATAGCATCATCTTCTTCTTCAATCGGCAATCTTTCATATGCAGCGTTGCTGAATGAAGCAGCCATTAGAATAACCGGTCCCGACGCATGTAGCGGCCCCACCACACTGCCTCCCACCACCTGCCCCTGACCGCCGGGTAAATATACAGTAAGCCCGGTGGCTGCAGGCGGAGCAGGTGGCGGTAGAAACGATCCTGTCAAAGACAATATCTCAAACCGACCATGTAAAGTCACTGCCGACCTAGGGGAGGCAGGCTGCTTTAGGGTTACATTCACCACGTAGCCACTTCCGCTCATAATGCAAACACCCTTCTGGCGGCGGCGCGCGAAGTTGGAGACACTGTCGATGATATCGCAGCCATCGGATATCTCCATGACATGGGTTCGCAGCGCGTTTCCACCGTCACGGGTGATGATTACCGGTGCCTTAGGTTTGTTTTTCGAACCGGCGGGTCGTCCCCGAGGCCTTCTTGACCCAGACATTTCTCCTCCTCCGGCCGCTATGCCGCCATCCTTTCCGGAAGAATCAGTGTTTCCCTCCTCGCGACTTCGCTTCTGGCCCATGTTCAGGCCGTTGCCACTGGATTCGCTTTGCTCGTCTTCGGAGTTTTGGCTATGGATATGGAATTGATACCGTGAATAGTCATCCATTGTTTTCGTACTTTGCGGCTCTTAACCAAAAGCTATAAATAATCTAGAGATGAGATGAGATGAGACTCGCAATAAATCGATTCGAATCCAAAAAAACAATTGGATTCTAGATTTTTCAAAACATTTAATTCTGATCTCAAAGTCGACTTTCATCTCTCTCACAGAGAAGCAGACTTGTACACACACTTACCATGTGTATGTACATCATTACTTCTATCTCCATTCACACCTCAACTACAATTTCCACTTGCATGGCTTTTTGTCCTTATGTTTGACAAATGTCTCGACCTCCTCCAAGAACAGAGACATGCATTTTCTTTGTCTGCCGTGAATTTGAAGCTTCTGTCCCTTTTATACTTTGGATCGGTTTGGCTTGTTCACATTAATATACATACTAGTTTATTTCTCATTTTTCATAAATATATAAACATCTATTTATATTTATTAATGTTTTTTTTAAATAAGAAGTACTCAATAGATTTACCTCACAGAGTAGTTTACCTCAATAACAGATGAAAATCGTGTAGAAAGCTTGGGATCTATATAGTTCGACCATACATCTAGTTAGTGACTACGAGTTTCATTGTTTGTAAAAAGTTTGTGTATGTATCTATGTGTATAATTTGCAAATAAGTTCGTAACAAATTTATATAGAATTTAAGATATGAAACACGATTTAGAAACGGAGACGACCACCATTTTGCCGCATCCAACTCTCGCACATTGCTTCGATGCAAAAAGTTGATACCAGCAGCTGAATGCAAACATTTTTCCCGTTAATTTACTCAAAACTCTCACTTTTAAATTATTTGATTTAATTGACCTACTTGTGATGTAATATGTTTTCAAAGTGTAATCTTACTGTTAGGCCGATTTACCCAAGTCTATAAAAAAAAAATAACTAAATTGGGACCAAAGTCTAGATGGTATAATTGTGCATACTTATATTACGTCTGACACTAAATATTTAAATTTAAATCGAAATTTTGAATTCGATATTCAATTTTAAATCTTTCACAAAATTAAAAAAAATGTTTGGGATTGTCTCAAGCCTCATCTCATAAATGCAATTTGGTTTTTTGCTTTTTTTTATGAAACTATATACAATTAATTCAAGACAAAAATTTGTGTGAGACGGTCTCACATGTCATATTTTGTGATACAGATCTCCTATTTGGTCATCTATGAAAAATATTACTTTTAATGCTAAAAGTATTATTTTTTATTATAAATATCGATAGGGTTGACCAGTATCACATATAAAGATTAGTAAATCTGTCTCACATTTACTTTTAATTCAATGTAGAGGGAAGTAGCCAGATGTCTTCTTCCCCACTATCCGTGGGTCTATTCAATCAATATGAGCTTATCTTTTACTTGAGTATAGTATTAATGGTTTCCACTCAACGATATTTATTGATGCAGTTGGTTCCTAGCTCCAAGAAATTAATTGTATGGTCACTTGGATAGTTGAAATGGTAGTGTATCGTGGATATCTATAGAGAGATCAGATAATCAACTTCTGTTTGGTTGGTTTGATTATGTCATATGTAGCTTATCTAATACGGTTTATTTGATCAGAGTGATCTGCAGTTTGTGTTGTTCTTTTGAGTTTATCCAAAATACATACGAAATTAAAAAATGCATCGGAACAACATTATCACCAAATCAAATTTATCAATATGAAAAATCAATTATTTTATCTTTTTGTTTGTCACAGAGTCCAATAGATAATGTTGTCATCATAAATAACCATACAATATTTAGACGAAAAAAAACTTATGTAAGACGGTTTCACGGGTCGTATTTTGTGAGACAGATATCTTATTTGGGTCATCCATGAAAAAATATTACTTTTTATGTTAGGAATATTACTTTTTTATTGTGAATATCGGTAGGGTTGATCCGTCTCACATATAAAGATTCGTGAGACCGTCTCATAAGAGACCTACTCTATTTAGACTGTCTCAACTCAATTAGGTATCTGATGTAGAAAAAAAAATATTAATTTGAGAATATGCAAGCGTTGTCTATTTAGATTTTTGGATATTATTAGGAGTATTTGTTTGTATGTGTGTAGTTGAATATATAGGCAAATATCTCAATTAATACACGATTCATTTAATAATACGATTTTATCTTTTACCTAAATTGTTTTTTTTAAGTCTAATTACTTTTAAAAAAAATTAAATTAACTACACATTTTTTCTAAATTATTTTATTAATTGTTTGGTAAAAAATATTGTTTTTATTTAAATATATTTCCATATTGTATATAAACTAGAATTATTAATCATAAAATATATATCAATTAATAATTATATTCTCAAATTAATATAAATATATAATGAAATGATAATTTTTTTCTCTATATTATAGTATTAAAATGATATACTATATATTGATAAAATAAAAATAAATAAATAAAATATAAACACACTAAAATATATTTTGATATATTGATTGATAAAAATATAATAACATAAATATTTTTTTTTATCTATATTAAATTAAAATACACGTATTCAATCTACGAAACGTATTAAGAAGACATAAATCAAGTGCAAAAACTTTCACGTGCACCGATTTTTTATCAAGAGATTTGCTTTTCATTATTTATAACATGATGATAAATATTCTTTTATTTTTTAATTGATCAATATAATTAAAATGATGATTAATCTTGTTTTTAGAGTAGAAAACAATACAATTTCTTTGCATTTTTTAATTCAATTTTTATCATTTGTGACGTTAGAAAATGATATCAATAAAAAAAAAAAACAACGATACGTTGATAAGTGAAAAAACGACAAAAATTAAAAAACAAAAAGAGAAAAAAATGTAATTTCCTATGTCATCATGAAGAGTAGGTATCTTGTGAGACGGTCTCCTGTGAGACGGGTCCATCCTACTGATATTCACAATAAAAAGTAATACTTTTAGCATAAAAAAATACTTTTTTATGGATGATCAAAATAAAATAAGAGATATGTCTCACAAAAATACGACTCGTGAGATTGTGTCACTTCATTTTTTTTTTCACGTTATGAAATAGAAAGAAGCAACCAATCCCAACCAAATCACGAGATTTTCCTTGGAATCACGACAAAAAACTCCGACAACATATCTTTGTTTCCGTCCACTCATTCTTCGATCGCCTTATCTTCTACACTGAGCCTTCATTTACGCGGATGCACTGCTTATTTTCAGTCCCCTGCTCTCAATTCGGCTCCTTCCGCCGCCGCCGCAAATGGGTTCCAAACTTGGGTTCGCTGTAGCAAAGCCGAGATTTTTAATGGCTCACATCAGGAAACCATTCGTTTCTGTTTCTTCTTTACCGTCTTCTGCTCCAGGAGCTCACTCGATTCATTTTGGTGCCGCCAAGTTTTCGCTTCAACGTAGACTACTGGATGTTTCCGCCAAGGCCACTACTGACAAACCAGGTTAGGATTCTGATCTTGAGCCAATGACTATCGAGTTAGTTTCTAGGCGTTGATTTTTATATATATATAGAAATATTAATTGTAGAAGAATATGATACCAACTTATAGTTCGGCACCTGTGTCATTTTTGTGAAAGAAAACTCCTGCTTTGTGAAAGAAAACATCTTGTTTGTGAAAAAATCAATTAAGGTCAATCATGCAGATGTGTATCCCAGCCTGAACCACCATCTGTTGTTTAAATCAACGATACATGAATGAAAATTATAGGTCTACAGAATTAGTTAAAATCAACAGAGACATGGCTAGCGACTACTGAGCTTAAAAAGTTCTATTTGTTCAAGTTTTATCAAAGAAGACACTTCCCATGTGCAGTTTGAACAAATTGTTATTCTTTCTGTTTCATTGATCATCTTCAGGACTTGTATCGCAAAGCGTTATCTTGTATTTCCTGTGAAAATCTCTTTAACATGCCACAGACGTGGTAGATTTTCTTGATTTCTTATTCCGATGGCAAGATTTGGTCCTTGGAATACTTGCGATATTTAGGTTATTGAATCCCATCTACCCTTCAGGTCAGGCCCAAGAAGATGATGTGGTTGACAGCAATGTCTTACCCTATTGTAGCATAGATAGAAAACGAAAAAAGACTATTGGGGAGATGGAACAAGAATTTCTTCAGGCACTTCAGGTGATGATTGAAGGTCTTTTCCTCCGATTTTTACTTGTCGAATTCATAATTTGAAATCTGATCTGCTGCTTTATCGCAGGCTTTCTATTATGAAGGAAAATCCACAATGTCGAATGAGGAATTTGACAACCTCAAGGAAGAACTAATGTGGGAGGGGAGCAGTGTTGTAATGCTAAGTACAGTACTTCTATCCCAACTTTTATTCTTACTTGCTATTTGTCATGTTTGAATTTGAATCAGTTGTGTAATTTGTAAAATGGATTTTTTGCGATGAAGGTGCTAATGAACAGAGGTTTTTGGAAGCTTCAATGGCATATGTATCTGGGAACCAAATTTTGACAGACAAAGAGTTTGACGAACTGAAACAGAAACTTAAGGTTTGTTTAACTTAAGAATGAACTTCAGAAAGTGAATAATATATTTTAAATCAGTGACAGTGTTTATTATTCGATTAGTATTTCTTCAAAAAACATTTAATCAAGAAAGTAAAATATGTTCTTGCGCTATATCTTAGTACTTGAATGAGTCATCATCTTAGATAACCTATATTGTTAAGCTTCTGTCATATTATATGACTATCCGGCATATCTTTTGAGTATTCAAGTGATTCTTTATAATGTCTCACTTTTTCCCTGGCTTCCTTACATTTCTTCCATTTATCATTTCCATTAACATCTTGTAGATGGATGGAAGTGAGATTGTGGTTGAAGGCCCTCGTTGCAGTCTTCGTAGTAGAAAGGTTAGTTATTTTGCGTCGAGTTTTTTTCCTGTATTTACCCTTAGTTTTTTTTTCTTTATGTCCTAGGAAATTGAAGTTTTCGTTAGGCACTTGATGAGCCTTAGCTTTTGAAGGAGAAATAGGGTGTTTAACTCACTGAGTTTTTATTTGGATTTTAATCTATGAAATTTATCAACAATGGAGATTTTAGTTCATTTATTTTCTCAGGTGGTTTTTGGCTACAATTTTAGGAACATTCGAGTTTATAACTTATTAATTTTTCACAAGTCGGTATTCAGCTGGAAAAATTTAAGAATATATGAGATTTAGCTAATTGATTTTCAGAAGTCAGTTTTAGCGAATTTGAAATATTATAAAGGTGGTGATTTATCCATTAGATGACATTTATAATCGGGAAACATAGTTCCTCATTTCAGTTCTTCTTTACTAGCTGGATTGTTTCCTTGCGGTTCTCAACTTTTCTATGTTTTTCATGTAAGTGATTTACTTAGTTCTCTTGGTTTAGCTTATGGTATTTCGTCATTTGTATTTAGTCTTATTTTATGGTATCAGATGTGATGGATGCGATTGCAATTCGGATATTTAGCTCATTTGTGCTCTCTACTTAATTTTATTTCTTTATCTTGCAGGTTTATAGCGATCTCTCTGTTGACTACCTCAAAATGTTTCTTTTGAATGTACCAGCAGCGGTGGTTGCCTTGGGATTGTAAGTGACCAAATATTGGCATGAATGTTTATTTTATTGGCAAAATCGAATTTCATTGACCCAAAGGAAACTTCAATGAAGTAGTTTATGAATTACTCGATGATAGCATTCTAAAAGAATTCTTGCTAACAACAATGAATGAAGTTCGAGAAGATAACTTTTTACACGCAGAGTTTTTAAAGATTTTGTTTAATATGCAATCAAGATTAACTTTATTATTGGATTATAATATACCTACCCTGGTGTTGTATCATTTGTTTTTTCTTTCTGTGAAGAACATAATACTTGTGCTAACTGATTTATTCCACTCTCCTTTTTAGGTTTTTCTTTCTTGACGATTTGACAGGATTCGAAATCACCTATCTTTTAGAGGTAATAAAGTTGTACAAATTTGATTATCCTTTTGTATTCTCGATACCAAAACTGTTAATTGGAGACAGCTCTTTCTTGCATCTGACAGCGTTATACAAAATGTTTCTTGTATACGGTAGCGCGTATTGCTACAATTTGACACAAAGATTCACTTGCTCAAACTGGAATATTAATTCAAATAAATGTTCAGATGCTTCGGATAATCTACATTAACTTGGATACTCTCTTGCATAAACTCTAAAAGCATTATCTTTGCAGCTGCCAGAGCCATTCAGTTTCATTTTCACATGGTTTGCAGCTATCCCCGTGATATTGTGGTTGTCTTTCACGCTCACAAACTTCATTGTGAAAGATTTCTTGATCTTGGTGGTAAGATTTGAATAAAGATATGAAATTTGCAATCTCGCGCTACAAATTCTTAAACCGATGAAATTTGATATTTCAGGGCCTCTGTCCAAACTGTGGCACAGAAAACAATTCATTCTTTGGTACCATATTATCTGTATCAAGTGGGGGTGACACCAACAAAGTGAAATGTTCAAAGTAAGTTCGATGATTTTATGCCTTTCTCTAGCTATGACGATTTTTTTGATATCGATTCACAGTTCAACTGGAACTGTGCTCGGGTCTAGTTTCGGACTTTAGCTAAATTGTTCCGTTTTCCAATTGTGACTATGAAACATTGTTTAGTTGTGGGACGGAGATGATGTACGACTCGAAGTCACGGTTGATCACATTGCCTGAAGGAAGTGAAGCATGAGTTCTGGTACGTACACTCCGGCTTCCTCTCTCAAGTAAGGCAGTTTTTTCATTTGAATTCTGCATGAGATTTTGTGCTTCAGTCAATTTATGTAAATAACCGAAGATTTTCGAATTTTATGCAGAATACAGTGGGTTTGAAGTGGATACAATGGATGTGGAAGAGGAGAAAATGTACACATTATGTATATCTGAGGATATATTTAGAGAGGAGGAGTTTTCAGATCAAAAAAGATTATAGTGGCAAATGCTTGATAGTTTTGAGTGTTTATATGTAGCAGCTTGTATAATGCTTATGTTCATAACAAAATAAACAAATTAGAAATTTAACTGAATCAATTGTTCGAGTTTGAGCTTGAATTTTTCTAGCCAACTGGAATCTCAGAAAAGGAACTAGTTTCGGCTTGACTTGAAGTTTGAATTTCTGCGCAAGTTTTTATCTGATCTTAAATATTGAACTGATTTATATTTGCTTAAGTGGGATTTATTTTAAAAAAACAACATATGTCGAAAGCTCTGGGGTATTTTAGAAGATTTAAAAACATAATTTATTGTATTATGATAGGACATCAAAATCGAGATTTTTTTTTAAAAGATGATTGAGATTATTTTGACGAAGAAGAAAAGTTCCATTGAAAATAATGTAGTGAAATGTGAAGAAAAATGTTCTTAAGAAAATAAAGTGAAAGTGTTTTGGTGATACCCGGGAGGCTCGAGTCATGGGTACTGGATGATCTCGGGACATGAATTAGGTCATGACAAGTTTGCCGGACAAATGAATGTCTGAGACATCATCTCCTCGGGCAACCCAAAGCTCGGGCTTTCAGACGAGTCTCCGGGAGATGGCCTTTTAACTGGGTTACCTCGACAATAGCGCAACGTACTCGAGTGCACAAGCATGTGATACGTTATCTCGGTAATCATTATTGTCAAATCATATGGATTTGACATGGTGAAAGGGACAGTTGGACGTGTCAGAGAGTTGTGTATTAGAAAAACAGGAAATGAATAATCATTTTGCCATAATTAGTAATTGAGCACTGAAAACAAGTTCGTCTTTGATTTTCTTCTTATAAATACCAAGTTTTGTATATCATTTACATTCATTTACATATATATTGTCCACATCATTTACTCTCTAGATTTTTCATACACCATTGACATATTATTCTCTTTGCTACATCGGTTCTCTTCGTTCACCTGCTGACTTTAGCATCGGAGTGGTCACGCCGGACAACTCTCTGGCACCCATTCATGTGATTATTTTCGTGTTTGCAGGTAATATCCAGCCTTTCACGGGGAAAAATCTCTGGTTTGGATATATCTTGATGTGCTCTCATTCCCCATTAATTTTATATATGATCCAGTAAATTGCACGACTCAGCTCACACGATTTACCCGGATCGCATCATGTATGATTTCCAAAATGTAACCAAGTAATATACTTATATACCCATAATTGATAAATCGCTCCATATTATGCATTAATCATGAAAATCAACGTTTTTACATTTTTATATGTCATAAAATGTTTAGTATTCTTCTTTGACTTGAGCAGCAACATGTTCGTGATGGTCACTAAGGTTGTACTTTCATGTATTCTATTTCTGATATGTATAAATATTACATTCAAATTCAATTTGGACATGAAGAGATGAACTGAGGAAAAATCATGGTTTCTTTGCTTCATACATGGCGCCTGCTTATAGCTTCTTCTTGATGTTGATTGCTGCAACTGCTGCCGGATATTCGACACGGGTCTTCCGACAGAGCGCTTGGAAACTTGCTTATGCTACATTTTATGGTGATAGTTCTGGGAACGGAATGAGTGATTATAATTTCTCATTTATGTTTGGATTTAGCATTGATGTGAAATTGAAGTGTATAGCACTCACGATAAAAAAGACTAAAGTTGTAAAAAAAAATTGAAAGATATAAAACTAAAATTGAAATTTGATAATATAATATCAAAATAATAAAATAGCAAAACATAGATTATTCAAAATTAAATTTTCCCTTTTATTTTCAAGTCACACAATTATTGATTCATGTTATCATTTTATGGTTCTTATCTTAAATTCGGAAACTCGAAAATTTAATTTTAATTTGGTAAAATTCGATCTAATTAAATCCAACCGGATAAAATTCGATTTATATCCTTGCTGATTTTTTTTCCTATTTTAATAATATCGGTCCAATAAGGTTACCAAATATATAAATAAAAATTATTATTTTAAAGATTTTATATTTGCATTATCTTATAATTTTTTGCTCTTGAAATAATAAAATACTTATTTAGCTATTTATTTATACACAAAAACTTTCTAACTTTTATGCTTTTTTATATTATTTATGTAAAAAATAAATAATTATAAAAACCCAACTCAATCTAGATAAAATTATAATTATAATTCCTTAGAAAGTGTAATTTTTAAAAATAAGTATTTTGACATGAGTTTTTATTTGTGAGATTTTCCGATTTATTATCATCATAAAAATTATTATTAAAAATAATATATTTAACATAAAAATAATATTTTTTATGAGTTAAATTAGACCTAGATCACAAAATTTATGTGCAGAAAATCTAACAAACTGTTTATTCCAATTTCTAGTAAAATAAAATTATTTGTTATGGTTTAATTACCCTTATGCACCGGTTAATTTTCCCGCAACTCTGAACCGTGTTCTGTTATTTTTCCCGGTAAACATAATTGCTCAGCGCTCTCTCGAAGGCATCCCCCGATCGCCCACCGCATCCCATCCTACCACCAGACCCGCCGCTCCCAACCGCCGCTGGCGAAGGTACTACTTCCTCTCGAAGAGGAATTCAGAATGTCCCAGAAAAATATGGAAACCCCGAGCACAAGTTTATTGTCTACAGACCCAAAAACTCCAATGAGAATCACCGCATCCGAGCTTCTCAGCTCTTCCTATCATCGCCCCTCATCCTCCCGCACGATTTACAGTGACCGATTCATCCCTAGCCGTTCCTCTTCCAACTTTGCCCTATTTAATCTGCCTAATTCCAATGCCGATGCTTCTTCTGACGATTCTAATTCTGCTTACACTACCCTTTTGAAGTCTGCCCTTTTCGGACCCGAATGCGCTGGTGGTGCTAACGGGATTCAGCCATCGACTCCGGAGAAATCTGTTCACACGGGTCGATTTGGTGCTAATAACAACGGTAACGTTTGGCACATTACTCCTCCTAATTGTAACATTTTCAAGTACAAAACCGAGACTCGGAAATCTTTCCATTCTCTGTCGCCGTTTGGGTTTGATGATCAGCTTCCTGGGGTGTCTCATAGCCCTATTAAGGTTCCCAGAAAAGTTCCCAGGTCTCCCAACAAGGTTAGATTTTTATAATTCCTAGGGTTTTTTATTATTGTTTTTTTTCAGATTTCTTGTTATTAAAATCTCATGTTTTGTAAAAAAAAAAAAAAAAAGAATCTCTTGATAAAATTTTCTTTTGTTCAACGATTTGGGATTCGGATTTTGGATTTCTTAGATTATACATTTAAGTGGAGGTTTCCTTCGCCGATGGGTTTGGGATTTCGTTGAGGTGCGATAGTGTTTTTGTGTTTGTTTCCTTTACCTGAGGTTAACTGAATCCGGGTGCATAATTTACTGTTTCTTATGTGTTAGCTCTGTGTGAGGTATTTTTCTCGTTAGCGCGTTGTATTGACTATTTTAGTTACTTTTGAAAACTTGTGTTTTCCTTTTGGAGTACATTTTTGTTGGATACTATTGTCGGGGTGTGCCAATTTGAGCTGCTTAGAACTTATAGGTTGTATGGAATTTTGTCGTAGGTTTTGGATGCACCAGCACTGCAAGACGATTTTTATCTGAATCTTGTAGACTGGTCTTCAAATAATGTGTTGGCTGTTGGGCTGGGCAACTGTGTTTATCTATGGCATGCTTCTAGCAGCAAGGTAAGACTTGTCCCTTCACTCTATTTTTCTTGCCATTACACTCATGGGATGAAGGATTTTTTTATCAATAATTGTACAGGTTGTGAAGTTGTGTGAGTTGGGAATTGATGACAGTGTCTGTTCTGTTGGGTGGGCACAACGTGGTACACACCTTGCAATTGGCTCTAGCAATGGCAAAGTCCAGGTGTGCAATGGACAATTTTGTGTCTCTTGTTATATACTCTAAATATTTTGCTCTGAATTGTTTTGCTTTGCATTGAATCAAAATGCTTTTCGAACAGCCAAAACCAGTCATTGTTGTTTTGTCTAGTATTTATTTCCACATTCCGACGTTAACTGCTTCAACATTATGCCATGCAGTTGTGGGATGCTTCTCGTTGTAAAAAGATAAGAACTATGGAGGGACATCGGTTGCGAGTTGGTGCTCTTGTGTGGAGTTCATCTCTGCTGTCATCAGGAAGCCGGGACAAATGTATTCTTCAGCGTGACGTACGAGCTCAGGACGACTATGTTAGTAAGCTGAGTGGACATAAATCAGAGGTCAGACCCTTACCTACTTTTAGTAGGCGTTCTATTATGGCTAGCTGCATTAGTTTAACGTCAATCATTTGTGTTTTAGGTATGTGGTTTGAAGTGGTCCTATGACAACCGTGAATTAGCATCTGGTGGAAATGACAATCGAGTAAGTAGTTATCTTTCCTTGAATTTGAGTATCTTTTGTTCGATTTGACTTAGATTAATGTTTGTTGATCCTAATCATTCGGTATAATTTGACTTACCATTTTCTTTTGTAGCTTTTAGTATGGAACCAACACTCGAGTCAGCCAATACTAAAATATTGTGAACACACTGCTGCTGTAAAGGCTATAGCCTGGTCGCCTCACCTTCATGGACTTCTTGCTTCTGGAGGTGGCACTGCAGATCGATGCATTCGTTTCTGGAACACAACTACAAATTCACACCTAAGTTGTGTGGATACAGGGAGTCAGGTAATGTTCCCATATTTACGTTTCCGAGTGAATTTTGTAGGCTGTGAACTGTTTGATGACAATGTAATGTCAGTAGTTTATTATATGATTGAAGAACTTCAATTTGACATGTTGCGTTATTTCTCAATTTTTCATTAATCTTTGTTGATTAAAAGAATGAGGGAAACTGAAATTTATATATTTCCTTAATCTTGTGGTTGTTTGTATTTTTTATTTTGGATGTAGTACTGTCTGCTCTATGTGACATGCCTGACATGTTATTTCTCCACCACACTTCCCACCTCCGCCTCGTATGATAGGAAAAGGCTCCTGCAATACACAATTGAATTCTCCATTTATAGGAATGGAAGTTTTTAAAATTTCTGCCTTAAATGTAAAATATTGCAGGTGTGCAACCTTGTGTGGTCCAAGAATGTGAATGAACTTGTTAGCACTCATGGTTACTCACAGAATCAAATTATTGTGTGGAGATATCCTTCGATGTCAAAGGTAACCGTGGATGAGCAAGAAATATATGGGATCTCCATTTTTGTACGAATCCTAGTCTTAGAATAATTTGAATCATTTTTCTGAACCAAAATGCAGCTGGCAACTCTCACTGGCCATACGTACAGGGTACTTTATCTTGCTATCTCTCCAGATGGACAGGTATGCTAGTGAAACTGCTGTTCCCTTTATCTTTTGTTTATATGATTTTTTAATGGACTGATCAGTAATAATTTTAATTTGCTGATTTTACTTTATCATTATGTTGATGATCTTTGCAGACAATAGTAACTGGAGCAGGAGATGAAACACTCAGATTTTGGACTGTATTTCCTTCTCCCAAGTCTCAGGTGAGTTTTCTGTTTCTCAATATGCTAGCTTTTTAGAGGTATAAGATTGTCCTTTCCGAGTTCCAGTCATGGGATAAATAATTACATACTTGCTTAACATTGAATCTCTTTATACTGTATGAATTTTTCCTACAATACCGGACCGGGAAAAAAAAGTCAACATGTAAATTCAGCAATCAGCAGTGGCTACAACACACCATTTGTGACATAAACAATTGATGAGAGATACACTGAAATTTGTACTATAGTCTTGTCCGGTAATTAGGCAAATAAATGTTATGCTACAAGCTGAACCTTATATGGTTAAAGGTAAATGTTTTGGTTTTGTATGCTATGTTATTTTCCAGATTTGTGCACATAAAATATCCCAACTCTTTGTTACATAAGATACCTAACGCAATCAAAATGTTATATCACAGAACACCGAGACTGAAATTGGAGCGTCATCTCTTGGAAGAACTCGGATTCGTTGATTCGACGAAACCCCCATGCTACCCTAGCTCAGAATTACTTATCTTTTATAAGCTCCATTCATGTCGCATTTTCTGCCGTGGAGAATGAAAGGCAATGTGGAGAAACCAAATACCTACCGCCTGATCACACGAATTATGTAAAAAAAATTTGCTGAAGGTGGTGGCAAGATTAAGTTGATTGTTCTCACAATCAAGAAAGTTGGTAAATATGAATTAGACATTGTTGAATGAATGATGGTGATAAATTTATACAGTGGGAGTTTTTTTTATAATTTATTTTTGAGGGGATAAAACTAAGGGAGTGTTGTTTAAAGCTGAGCAATAACTTCTCCCTTGTAATGAAAGGCTACAATCTTAGTATCAAACGCATATGCCTCCTCATTTGTAACATATTTTCTACTAATTTTTAATTATGGGATTCCTTTTGTTGATTAATTTTTATTACTCGATTTGTACTTGTAAAAATGGTAGAAAATTACAAGTCAAGCAAAACGATTTAACCCAAAAATATTTGGGTTGAAGTACCAAAGAATTTAGATTAATGATAAGGTATGTAATATAAATTAAATTTGGAAAATTGTGCTTTTATATTTGTATTTTGTGATTTCGATCCTCTCAAATTTCAATTTTGGTCTTTTTTTTTTTTTTTTTTTACCATTTAGTCTTTTGTAAAACTTGATGTTGATGCGACACGGGTTGATATGATGATAACACGTGTTGTCATATTAACATTTTTATGAAAAAATATTAAAATTATAAAAAATTAGAAAACATGAGACTAAAATTTAAATTTTACATCATAGAAAATCTATGCAAATGTATGACCAAAAACGATAAAAGTTAAGCAGCGCACAGAGGTTTCCATGTTTAAATCTGAGTCTCTGACTGCTGGTTTAAATAAATAATGACGAAAGCTGATACCCTACCTTTGTACTGGCTAGGGTTGTCTGCCCAAATCTGGACATCCGAAACAAATTGGTGGGATTCCATCTGATTAGATTCGACCACATAAAATTGCATATCCGGACTCTTTCTTTATTTTTCTTTTTTATTCGGGTTCAGTCCAGCCCGATCACCAATAATAAAGTTTTTTTTTTGCTAAAAAAATATTTTTGTATTCTTTATGTTTTCTCTATCAATTTTTTTTGTTAAAAATTATATATTTTAAGTTATTTATTCATGAAAATATATAAAAATAAATAGATTTGTCTACCCCGAACCCTGATCCAACAAGCAAACATGGAACGACCATTGCATGATAGAGAAAGTGAAACTAAGCATGAAGATTGAAGCCTAACAGGAAAGATCAGAAAAATGTTTGGGGTTTGTCACCGAAAGATACCAATGACGGGTCATATCGTCATAAAAAAACCTTAGAAAATCGAAACTATGAACCGTTGATCATGACACAGACTAGAAAACTTGGTAAAAAAAATTCCCTGCAAGAGAAATTTGATTCAGCCAATGGCCTGCCTAGCTCTCCTTGTCAAGGCCAAAACTTCAGCGTTCGAAATGCTATATGATTTTACAAGCCATGTCATATATCACGTACGTATATTAACAGGAGCTACGATGAATTTCGCTTCAATGGAATCTGTCATAGAATATTTGAGCTGAAGCGAGTGAATGGCCAGCAGAATTAGTAATAGATCATAGCCGGTTTACTCAAATTCGCATAAATCTAAAATAAACGCTACTTCCTTGCTACAAGTTTAGCAAGTTATGGACTGGAGTGGTCTGCCCCCTCTTATCCTATACATTTGTATTGTTCATAATGTTAATTCGACGAACCATCCCAAATATATACTAACAAACTGTCCCGAATACTGAGAAATAGTCAATTTGTTGAGGTGTCATCATCAATTTTACCAGAAAGATTTTGTGGCCCAGTGATTGTCAAAGGGCAGAGGAAATATCAGGTGATCAAGATATATGTATATCCTTGAGTGAGCCCCAGCACCCCCACCTTGTTGAATTTTGGCCTATTTTATNCTTGGAGAAAAATATTTTTTTAATTTTAAAAAAAGATTTGGACTACTAAAATTTTTCTCATATCTTTTTTATCATATTGTTTTCTTTTGTTATTTGTCATATTCTATCAATAATGCACATATTTTATTATAATATTCAATTATTATAATTTTTTTTTACAATCAATGATATGAAATTTTTTATTTACAATGTTGTTTGATTTATTATTCTCTTTCATGTAAATTGACAATAATTTTTACTGGATGTTTTACTTTCCTAGTTACTTTTGATTTAGTAGACACTTATACTTGATAACATATAAACTACACATTATTATTAGGGGTGAGCAAAATTTCGGTTAAACCGAATTAACCGACCGAACCGAGTCAATTCGGAAATCCGGTTCGGTTATTTAGGAAATTCGGTTTTCAAATTAAAAAAATTTGGTTATATCGGTTAATTCGGTTCGGTTATTGTTTTCAAAATTTTGAAATCGGGTAACTGAATTAACTGATATAATAAATACTATTATTTAATAAAATTTTTATTATTTATCAATTTTAATATATTTTTTAATTTTTAATTTTAAAATCAGCCCTAATTCTAAAGAAAAATTTGTGATGTATGTGATTTTATGTTTTTATGCATTTGTGTAGACTGTAGTGTTCAAAAAACTTACATATATAATTAAAGTTAAATGATAATTTTTTTAAAAAACTAATCGGTTAATTCGGTCACCAACTGAATTAACCGATTTTAATTCAGTTCGATTTTCATCGGTTATGAAAATTAATTCGGTCGGTTCGGTTATTGCTAAATATTTCGGTTCGATCCGATTATGACTAATTCGGTTCGGTCGGTAACAGAACCGACCGAATGCTCACTCCTAATTATTATAACAATCTATCATCACATAAAAAATGCTGATGGATTGATTTTAAAAATATTGATTAAATGTTGTCATTTATTTGCAATTTATAATAATAATATTTTTGACAATAGATCAACTGACTCTTAAACACTTATTTTAATATTTCATATTAACTCATAAGTATAATTAGCACAATCATATTGGTATTACCTCCAGAAAAATAATATATTTAATTTTTTTAATTGTTTAAATATCTTAACGAGAACATTTGTGTATCTTAATTATCTTGAGAAAAATTAATTGCATTTATAAAGTTTGAACGGTAAATATAACTTTATAGTATACATTTAATTTGGAAACTGAATTCATTGTATGACAAAAACTTCTTCCATTTATATTTTTTGTGTAACCCAAAAGAGTTAATATTTTTTCTGTTTTATCTTCTCCAACTCACTATAAAAAATTATAAAAAAAATATTTATATCTAGAAAAATATTTTTATTTATTGTTTTTCTTGTCTATATATTTTGTTATATATGAACATATATTCTACTTCATTGTCTTAATTACCATATATCTTTAATATATAATTTGTATACATTGAAGATGAATAAGTTTATTTTATAGTTTTTTATTATCTGACTTAAGTTGATTTATTAATATGTGATATACATAGATATAAGAATTTTCAAATTCAATTTATTCAAAATGATTTTTCATAACAAAGACCAACTCAGAATAATAAAAATTAGTATTCATAATTATTTTAAATATGATATAAAAATAATATGTGGAAACTTTTTTTGACATTTTAGTTGCAAAATACAGTGATAAATGCATGTAGGTGCACTATTTCATTGTGGTAATTATAACTTTATTTAAATATCTTTTTTCTCATTCAAGGATCAAAATTTGTTTATTTCTTATTTTGATTATCGACAAATTCAATATTTCATTTAAATGTTTTTGTTAATAATATTTACATGAGTTTTATTGTATATTTATCCAATTTGAAAGGGATAAATTATAATTCAATATATAATAATATTTGAAAACTGCAGAATACTTCTAGATTTAAAAATCAAGTAACATGTAAGGGATCAATTCAAAACTAAAAGTTGATGCAACATGTTTCTTCTAGCTTTACAATCGAATAATATAGGATCGAGCGTTTGTCGTTTTACCAAAAGCTATAACTGATGGTAACTATGCAAGTCAAATCTTTAAATCATACAACAGCTCAAGCGTCTACCCACAGTGGACAATTATTGTACCAAACAATCTATCTCTTAATAATTGCACCAATTGCAATCAATGAAAATCAAAGTCGCGATCTTAGCTCTGATACCAATTGTAAGCTCAAGCGTTTACTGTCTTATCAAAACCTATAGATTATGGTAACAGTACAAATCAAATATTTTAAATAGTACAACAGCTCAAGCACTACATTTCAATTACTCTACCCAACATGATCAATTATTGTACCAAACAATAAGTTTATGCAAATAACATTTTACTATATCATATAAATTTATAAGACATTTGAGTAGAGAAAAAAAATTATTTTTCATTTATTTGAAAATTTATATTTTAAAATAAAAGAAAAATCAGAAAAGTTGACAAAATCCCGAAACCCAAATTGAAAGTTGAATTAATACATTCATATTCATCATTAAATTTTACTATTTAATTTTAATAGATTTAACATGTTTATCCACTAAAAATATTGAAAGAATTGTTTATACAATTTAATAAAAAAGTCAAAGTACATCATTTTCTGATTCTGAATAACGATCACATTATTATTACGTTACAATGATAAATAAATTATTATTTTTAGTTTATCATCATAGTCTTTACCTCAATAAACACATTTTCGAATGTAGGATGTTAAATTTAATATTGACATTAGATAATTATAGTATTAATTCTAACATTCTTTTTTTATTCTTCTCAATACATTACTTTTTCTATCTTCAAATATATTAATCTATTTATTATTGTATACAAAGTATAATAATTATTTGGTTAATTGATCACATTTAAGATTAGATGTTTAGAAAAAATTCTAATATATCTTTAAAGACCAATAGATGATGAAATTAAATTTGAAATCAAGAGAAAAATTAAGAAAATGTAGAACACTACAGTGCATAAACTTTCGCTTTGTACAGTGACAAAACATAAGGTGAGACCAAGTGAGATACTTATATATATGAGTCTCATTCAACTTAGCCCATTATAATATTTTTATTAACCCACTTTGTCCTTCGTTTTTATTTCACTAACTTTGCAGTGTGACTCATTCAAGCATTAACTTTTTATTTTTTTAATACATAGTGACCTCCACTCTCACCAACTTCAATCTGTAGAAGTCGTTATTAGTAGGTTTTAGGTAATAGACAATTATTTAGTTTTTATTTTCTGTCTTTTGATTAATTGTGTAATTTTTTATGTTCTACCTAATTCATTTTTAGAATTTTTATTGAATTTTTATAATCATGATTAGAAGTGTTGCACGCAAACAATATAAAATTAATATATTTTAAAATGTTAATATTGAAGTGTCGAATAAATGTATTAAATCATTATTTAAGAACTTTTAGAAAAACAATATACATCATAATTCAGATTTAAAGATTAACATACAAATAAAGAATTGCGATGAATATCTTATAAAATAAATGGTGTTAGCCCAAAAAGATTAAATATGATTATTGTAAATGAATTTTTCTTAATTAATTATAAAATTTTCAGCAAATGCGCTGAATTAATTAGAATGTTTTCAATATAGTATGTCGATAAATGTTTTTCCATATGAGTTAGTGATTGAATCCTTATGAACATTTAAAAAAATGTGTTTTTAGTTATAGTAATGGTGTCTTATAATTTAAAATATTAAATGAAACAAATTATCAAGATAAAAAATCAATTAAGAAATTCAAGAATATGTTATTACTCAATTAGAGTTAATTGACATGCTCTTTAGTTTGCTGATTTAATAGGTGTTAAATCCACAATCACTGAGTTTGAACAGAATTCTTGTAGAATAAAATACAATTATAATAAATTACTTGACTGTATAGGTAATAAAATTTTGTATAATTCATATATATTTGATTTATTTCATTTATAAGGTTGAAATTTTATATATTATGATATAAGATTTGTTATACATCTTAACATCGATAAATTCACTAAAAATTTATATATTAATTTCCGCTACCATATAACTCTGGTTTCGCCCCAGACTTTTGTGTATTCGTTTGTTTGAATTTATTATTCCTCATTTTACCAAGACCCATAATATGTCAAACATGAAAGTGAATATTAATTTAAAGAGATGATAATATTTCTATATTATTATAAACATATTTACCCCTCACGATACTGATAAAATTATCTTAAAAATAATATGTTGACAAACATATTGTCAGGAATATCTCAAATGTCAACTTTGACACTCAATTTTGAGTGAGTGTCAAAATGTCTCAACAACCCACAATTTTTGGACAAGATAGTAACATCACAATTTGAAATCAAACTGATATTTTTCATTTTATATAAAGAATTCATGATTGAAAATCGAAAATATTAGATATATAGATATTTAATATAAACTCGTGCAAGCTCATTTCGTGCAAGCTCATTTAGGCTCACCTTTAAATGAGTCGACAAAATTTCAACCCAACTCACTTAAACTGTTTGGCAGTACAGGCCAAACCGACAGACCTAACCCAAACTGACGACTCAAATCACAACGATCTTTTACCGTATTTTATTTAAATAATTTATAAATATAAACCGCAAAAAAATTTCGGTTGCAAAATTTTTTAATTTAAATAAATTCTAGCAAACTGTCACATGATGACATGAAAAAAATTAATAAGACACCAAAGAAAATTCACAATTCGATAATTAGTTATTTCTAAACTTTAATTAATTTAATTTACATAATAAAAAGATAAATAAAAAATCTAAATCATTGGATTAAAAATAACATATTATAATGTCGGTACGCATAAAAAAACAAAATACAAATTTTACATAATGAAAAGATATCATTGGATAAAAATAACACACTATAATGTGGGTAGACACAAAAAATTAAATATTAATAATCACACATATGTAAAATATGAATAAAAAGAAAGAAAAGACACATTTAAAATAAACAATTAATGTAAAGCAAGCAATTAATAAG